>NW_003314313.1:15623-17308 GCF_000143415.4 Selaginella moellendorffii
ACTAAAATAAGTTCACAATTGTGAGAAGAGCAAATTCAAATCTTCTATTAGCTGAAAGTTTTTTAGAGCCAGGGACCATTTTTGCAAACCCAAAATAGTCTTCACCACTAACCATACTTGAGCTGTCAACTGAACAATCTTGGAAATCTAAAATGGAGATATTAGCCTTTCCATGTTGCAAGCCTGTTATATTTTTAATATATGATGTGTTCATATTTGTGACCGTAGGAATCTTTGATCCATATTCAAGATAATAAAGAAGCATAAAATTTGCATTGATAATTACCATAGCGTCATAACCACCCCATTGTGTCTTATCTTTTAAGACATGATAAATGGGAAACAAACCAGTTTTAATATCTTCTCCTGATAATCCATTAGAAACATCATACTGACCACTACAATAACCTTCATCATTTACAGGATTGAGCAACCATGCAGCCAATAAAAGTCGATATGATCCAATTACATTAAAAAGTGCATATGCACGGCCATAAGGATAACTTAACTCAGAGTTAATGGTATCAAACACCTGATCAAGTGTAGATAAAACAACATCTCGTGGATAACCTTCTGGGAGCACATTTGGGTGCTCAACATGCTCAAGTTTTGCATGTAAGCAAATAAGTAAACAGGAAGATAAGAAAAATATCATTATTGAGTTCATGATAAATTAATGCATGGTGTAATAGGCCTTGGGTTTTCATATTTATTTGCGACCATGAACATAGTGACCCGCCACGTGCAAGATTGTAAGCTTTTTCCGTGTGTCTAAATGCTTTGTGTTTTAAGCGGCCACTTGTAAAACACTTGCGTATTATCATCATTAATATCATCAGATGAAACTACTTTCACAAGTAACAATATACTAATCATGTGACACTGTTGTTAAACACGGCAACGCTGCCATGTTCCGCATAGATATCAATGGCGAGGGCGACATGATCGATGAAGTAATCGATGGTTGGAGCGAGCCGAGAGGACGCCGATAGATATAGAAGGGGTGTGATCCTGAAGAGCATCGTGAAGAACTAGAGCCGAGAGGACACTGATAGATAGAAGGGGTGTGATCCGGAAGAGCATCGTGAAGAACTATCGCATGGAAGAGCCTCGAGGGAGGAAGAGTTGTGTGAGTACTGTCACCGTGTTCTAGATAACTGGGAGATGATCACAGACGACCCTCGCGGCTGCACACTGTCCATGTTGATGAGTGCGGCAGAGACAAGGGATGGAACTCGAGGGAAATAATTGATGAATGAACTTAGCTTTCACTTGGTAGAAGATTGGTGTTATGAAAAATCATCTCTCACTGGCTCAAGATCAATCGGAAATGGCTGTTTGCCTTTGCTCACTCTCTACACCAAATCAGATGTGTTAGTTTTTTCTTTTGAAATCCAAGAGCACTTAACTGCGATGGAAATTAGCTCCTCGAGCAAAACTTTGAGGTGCCTCAATGGCTGCAACAATAGAGTACCTTTAGATGAAGAACAAAAGGTGAGAGGATTATACCCATTGTGTTGGAGCATCAACTGGTGCCTTGAGAGGATTATCATGGACCTGGCATGTTCGCAAGAACATCTAGTAACTTTAGAAAACTTACATTGTTACTAACCTCCATGAAGATCCCATCGATACCGACTGCCACGCAAGTTCTAGCGATGCAGGGAATCAGCTCTCTCAATCCG
>NW_003314313.1:18417-31918 GCF_000143415.4 Selaginella moellendorffii
TACACAAAAAATAAATACAAAATGATATTTTCCGAGTTCACGAACCTTGAAGAATAAGGAAGTCACAGGGTAAAAGCCAGTTGCTTTTCACTCTGACCATATCTCCAGGGACAAGAAGAGAAGCATCCACGGTAGTCCAGGACCCGCCCCGAAGTACCTCAGCGTCCGTTTTTATTTTCGTGATCTGTAAACATCAGGACTGTTACTTTTGATGGCAGAACGAAAAGAAAGTAGCCTTCTCAGATAAACCTCAGCAATCGTGTACTGGCTTCGCCTTCGTGTATAGATGGTGATCGAGGAGCTTAGCAGCACAATGCAGGTCATAAGTGCTGCAACGAAGAGATAGCTGTTCCAGTACTGCAATATGTACATGATGAGCTGGTAGACGTGGAAAAAAGTGAAGAGCTCGTCGCAGATACTCTGAAATAATGGCTCCGGTTCGAACGGGATTTTGTTCAAACCAACATGCTCTAAACGATTGCTGGAATCCTCGGCACTAAGCCCAGTTGGAGACTGAAAGTGATATGATTTTAGCGAATGTACTTTTATTGAGTAGTAAGACGTACCTGATGAAAATCTGAGAGCAGTGCTCCTACTTGGATGCGCGCATGGGAGATTTGCGAACCATCCACGAGAACACGAAGCCCTTCAAAGAGAAAATAACGTTTCCCTGAGGCAGTCTCAAGGATATCGACAATCTCAAAATGGCCCTGAGCATCTGGAGGCATAATTATATTCTGAAAAACAAAAAAAAAAAACCAGAGCTGTTTGTGTTTGTAACATATGTGAAGCTTGTGGTCCGAACCTTGAAGCGACGAATGATGTAGACAAGAGCAAACGCATTCGCTGAGAGGATTTCTTCCCGGTCTCTGGCCCAAACAAAAGCGACAGTCGCTTGAGACAACGGACATGGAAGACGAAACCAGTTGTGTACCCTCCCTTTAAACAGCACCCAGGTGGTGTACCACACAACCGATAGCCACCAGACAGTGAAGAAGACCTGGACGAGAGCAAGGGCATAGATGTGATCCTACTCCAAAGCCAAGAGCAGCAAAAGCAAAACTGCTCACCTTGGCATTCAGCTCGTAGGTTCCAAAAATGAAATAGTTGCCAAAGAAGCAGAGATTGTCAATTCCACCAATGTCGCACTTGTTGTACGTGTCGAACAAAATGACGACATACAGTGCCAGCCAGTGCAACGACGTCAGGCAGCACACGCAGTAGCAAAACTCGCCAAAGTAGGACCAAGTGTAGCCCGTCACAAGCAGCTCTTTTGCTTCCTCCGGCTCCAGCAGGAACTCCTGGCCTTGAAACCTTGAGGCACCTTCGCTGCCTGTGGCAGGCCTGGAAGACTTTGGAGCTTCTTCCCGTAGAAACACGGGCTTGACTGGGTTCTTTCGGATCAGCCAGAGCTTCAAGATCTGGAAAGAACAGCAGACGAGCAAGACAAATCCCCAGTAGCAAAACACCGTCACAACGGCAGGATGCGTGACCTTCGTGATGAGCACATCACACGAAGGATCACTCACACAGCTCTTTGGACCCGATGGATATCGTCCCATTTTTCACGACAGACAACAACAACAACACCAGGAAGACTTGTGACCCTCGCTGGAGCTCCTCAAAGACTTGGCATCAAATATATAGGGAAATCCATTCAACGGCATCAGTCGCTGGAACAAAGCATAAAGAGGGGCGAGACCAAGCCACAGAAAAGGAAACTCCTGATACTCGAATTCACTGTTCCAGATGCTCCACACAGGCAAATTCAATCACGCCCTTGATGCTGGTCACGGCATATTTTCCCCACACACAGGAGACACTCCCATCATCACCCAGCCACAATCCAAAAGCAGCACAGCAATGAAATGCGAACTGCTAGATTCGCGATTCCCGATTCACTCGTAAAGCGCAGAAAATCCAAATGCCAGTACCTGGAGCAGCACCGGCCCGCTAGCCCGGACGAGACGCGCGCCGCGAAGAACCCTATATTTCGCTCTCCCCACAGCGCGGTGGAAGACTAACTAGACCACGAGAGGGGGAGAATCTCTCATATAAAGTTATTAGAGCTTTGGTTGACGACTTTTGGCGTTTGTGCTGGCCTTCTTTGATAGCTACATCTAACATAGCGTTGTTCTTCTCATAATTGGCGATACCCACGATCACTGAAGGCGCACTTTAACATTTTCTCCTTGTCCGTTGAAAATTTTTCCCTCAATTATTTCATGGTTTGACAAGAAAGGAATGCGAAACGGGGTTCCAAAACTTTACGGATTAGAAAGATTTTGTATGTCTTTTACTTTTTCCTTTCTTCTTTTTTTAAAATAATGCGGAAAAAGTATCTTTTCGTTTTTTGCCTTTGGCCAAGTAACATTATAGTGTACAAACATTCTGCTTTTGAAAAGCAAAAAATAAAAAACCGACAAAACAAAAGGCTTGGAGATGCCGGGTATCGATCCCGGTGCCTCTCGCATGCTAAGCGAGCGCTCTACCATCTGAGCTACATCCCCATTTGATTTTCTTCGTATAATGGACCTAATACGCATGTCCAAATGCAGTGTCGGTCGCAATAATTAAGTAAAAAAACCTTACCAGTGACCACCCAAACGTGGGGGCGGGCAACCAACACAGTGAATGCGGCCCAGTAGTTACGCCGATCGATCGGTAACTCTTTTTGTAACTCAAAGTAGCTTCCTTGGCAGACGTCATCCATCCAAGCCTCGAATTTTATCGAAGCCCGGATAATCTTTCTTTTCTTCTGGAATATGCCGCGGAATGGTCAGGTGGACAGATGGATGGTGCCGATGGCGCTCCCATTCCGCTACAGAATGGCGACCTTTTCTCTTGAAGCGGCTTCTTCCTCTTGTTCCAGTTCTTTCTTTCCAGCGCGGGGGTGAGTTGTCCGCAACGCCCCCCAAGATTGCCGTAATATCGATCGATCTCGCCCTATTTCCGCGGGCGCCGATCGATCCGTGCTCGCGGCCTCCTCTTGCCATGGCGGAATCCCTGGCAGGAGCGCTAGGCGCCGGTATCGATTAGGTCGCGGCAAAGATGAGGGATTGGAACGGCGTGCCGATTGCCGCGGGGGGAGGAGCATCGGATTTGCGGCAGCAGCAGCAGCAGTATGTTCTTCCTCACGAACTCCAGCAGATGCTCGCCGCAAGAAATCTGGCAGCGGTCTCCTCCAGCGCCAGCGGCGTGGGTCATTTCTTGGGAATCTCCCGGGAGCCGATGTCGCCGCCACCGCCAGTGCAAGCTCCTCCACAGCCGCAGCACCAGCAGCAGCATTTCGTGAGGGATCATCACGCGCATCTCCAGTATCTGGCTCACAATCTCCATGCCAATCCTCCTCCTCACGACCCGCCGGCGTCTTCTTCTTTCAAGCATCTCTTGTCTTCTTGCTCCGTGGCTATGGCGAGAATTCCTAGCGATCTCGGACAGCAGCACGATCACCCCCAACGCCGGCAAGAAAGCGATCGGGGGGATCATCGTGAGGATGGCAGCGGCGAGTGGCCCAGCGACGAGGCAAGGGCCTTGATCAAGATTCGCGGGGACATGGAGTCGAGTTTCCAGAGGGGCACCCATCCCCATCTCTGGGAAGAGATCTCGAGGTATGTGGATAGCTTGCATTCATGGTTTTAGCCCTAAGATTTCGCTTGGAGCGAGCTCCTGGATTTGTGGAAGCGTTTTAGGTTTCTGGAAGGGGTGCGTGTGGTGATACACGTGAGAGGCCATCCTTTAGAGAAGTTTGTTTGTTCCTCTTTTTGGAGTTTTGCCCCTTTTTATCCGCTTGCATGAACAAACATTCTTTCCTTTCTCCTTCTGTGGATTTTCTTTTCGTTTTTAAGTTTTCTATATCACCAGCATTGATTTGGTTTCTTCGTGAATGAACTTCTGTGCAATGACTCGTGAATTTGCTTGTGCTACTAAACACTTCTCTATATCACCCTCATTGGTCGCCCTTAAGCTTTCCTTTATCACTGGTAGTGACCTTTACTTTCTCCAGGAAACTTGGAGCCATGGGTTACATGCGGAGCGGGAAAAACTGCAAGGAGAAGTTCGAAGGCATTGTCAGCTATTTCAGAAAGACAAAAGAAGGGAACGGAGGTGAAGACACAGGCTACCGCTTCTTCGAGGAGCTAGAGGCTTTGTACGGTAGTAACAGTGGGCTTACAATGGGTGCAACAACGACGGAGTTCCACAAGGAAGGGAACAATGGAAACCACAACCGTGACAGCGGCGTTGGAACACAGCAGCTGGCGAGTGCGTTGGCACAAGGTGTTTTAAGTAGCAGAGATCCAGAAGGTGATTGCTCGGAACAACGAGAAAATCACAACAACATTATCGATCATGCCACCACCACCACCAACAACAACAGCAACTTTGACGTGAATTCCTCGTCAGAGTCATCTGCAGAGTATGACGAGCCCGGTGGTGGAACCAGCGAGTACGGCGACCACGGAAAGAACGTGAAGAAGAGGAAGCGAAAGTCGTGGAAGGAAAGGATGGCCTTTTTCGAGAATCTAGTTAAGAAGTTTATGGAGAAGCAGGAGCAGATGCAGCAGAATTTTCTGGAGCTGCTCGAGAAGAGAGAGCAGGAGAGAATGAAGCGGGACGAGACGTGGAGGAAGCAGGAGGTGGCGAGGCTCAACCGGGAATATGAGCTCCGGGTGGAAGAACACACGAGGAGAATCAATTACGACACGGCGCTTGCTAGTGCGCTTCAGAAGGCGACGGGTCAGGTTCTTGAAATGCCACACCAGGGACCGGTTCCTTCACCGTACTCCAACACCCTGGCCGAGAGCAACGACGATCACCACAAGGAGGTGTGTGACTCCATGAACAAAAGGTGGCCGAGAGCCGAAGTCCAAGCTTTGATCCAGCTGCGGGCCGCAATGGAGACCAAGTTCCAGGAGGTCGGTCCCAAGGGCCCGTTTTGGGAGGAGATATCAGCGGGGCTGGCGTGCCAGGGATACTCTCGAAGCGCAAAGAGGTGCAAGGAGAAGTGGGAGAACATCAACAAGTACTACCGCAAAACGAGCACCAAGAAGCGGCCCGAGAACACGAAGACGTGCCCATACTTTCAAGAGCTGGACGTGCTGTACCAGAAGGGAATTATTGGCACGCCGAGCGCGTCCACGAAGTCCGGGCAGCAAAACAATAACAGCGGCGGCAACACCGCCACCACCATCAGCAACGTCAACAACACTACCAACAACAGCAAGCAGCTGGACGAAACCACTGACGAGCTTGACGAGAGCAACAGGGACGACAGTGGTGGTGTCCAGGGCGAGGCCGAGGTGCTAAGCATAATGCCCAGCGCGGAAGCGACTCCAACCAACGCAGGAGCCTCGGCCGTCGGCGGTGGCTTGTTCTCGAGTCCCGAGAACTGCGCTCACAACACCGAGAGTAGCAAGCTCCAGAGCAACAGCCGGAGCCACCAGAAGCGAGGGTGGATCGACAGCGCCGAGCGTCACACTGGCTCGCTCGGCTTGAGCTTCGATGCGGTACAGGGAGCGGAGCTACTTTGCGGAGGGAGCAGCACCAAGGCTCTCAAGTTCGACGGTTTCAAGAACTTGATGGATCAGAGGCAGCAGCATTTGCTCCACCATCGCCAGCAGCAGCAGCAGCAGCGAATCCAGCAGCAAGGGCCGCCATCGCTGATGATGCAAGAGAGGCAGAGCCAGGAGTTCCAGGAAGCCGAGAGTTCGGCTACCACGAGAGGGCTGGTGGAAGGTTTTGCGCTCGTGGACGGGCTGGGAAGAAGGTGACGAAAACAAAAACCGAGGTACTTTTGTTCTTCCAGAGGTTCTTTCCTAGCTTGTTTTTTTTTTTTTTTTTTTTCTCTCTCTTGAGCCTTCGATTCTACCAGGTTGAGAGATGAGTAGCTAAGAAGCATTCGCGGCTCCTGAAAGAAGAGAAGAGAGGATAGAAACTTTAGCTCTTTAGAGAGGTGTAAGTTATGGTAGAGAAGGGAAGAGAGAAGCTCTGGGAATTTGCGCGCGAGTAGCTATAGAGTGTGATTCTTTTCGCAAACTACAAAAGTGTGTAGAGAGAGAGATTTCCAGGAACTCGAAGAAACTTTCCTCTCGCGTCGTTTCTCGAAAGGCTTCGAGAGGTGTGCGTTCTTTTAATTCGATTGTCGGGTCCTTTCACAGCTATACATGAAACAGCAAGCTTTGTTCTTTCTTGTACTGTAAGAGATGAGATGGTGACCAGAGAGAGAAGCGCACACCACACCACACCGATCTTAAAGATCGATCTAACTCACTTCGAAAACTCTGGCTGTTGTATCATCCGAGCCTGACACAATCGCCATGCCATCACTGCGTAGAAAAAAAAAGCATTTTTTTCCAGAGAAAAGAATGGAGAGTTTGGAAGTACCATGTCAATGCCATGTCCAAAATGCCGTCACTGTGACCGTGGAAGCTCTTTTGACGTGTTCCACTTCGGGGGTCCCAAGCATGGACACTGCCGTCAAGACAAGCCGTGTAGATCATCTCGGACGAGGGCGACCAGATTATTCGATAAACATCGTCCTGTGCTCATCACGGAAGCAATTCAAAGAGAGGATTTGCAAGAAAAAAGAGAGGTTTTCTTTCTACCTGGTGGTCGCAAGTTAAGCGCACTGAGAGTGTTTGGAGGTCCCAAACAATGAGCTTCTTATCTCTTCCGCCAGTGGCCGCCAGGGACAAGCTTTGAGAAGGCCATGCCAAACTTTAGAATAAAGAAGCAAAAAAGAAAGAAAGAAAGAAACAATGCTGGCGAGCACCTGGGGGATAATGCAATGGCTTCAATGGCCTGTGTGTGGCCAGATAAAGTGCCGAGAACCTGAAAAGAAGGAATGGCGGAAGAACTAAAGCTCTGAAAGCTACAAGAGGAATAAAAGAGAGAGCTTACTCTTCCGCTTTGGATGTTTACGAGACAAACGCTTCCATCCGCGGAGCCCGTAAGAGCAATGCTAGAATCACGGCCTACTGCGACGCACGTAACTCCTCCTCTGTGGTATGGATGCCCTGTAAGTTCAAAAACCTTTGTAAACGAGCCATCTATAAGTCACTCCCTTTGTCACCTTGGATGTTCCGGATACATTCGCCGGACCTTGGATTCCACACTCGCAAGCTACAGTCACTGGAGCCTGTGCAAACAAGCTTTCCTGGAAACGAAAGGAAACAATGAAAGGCATCGAAAGAATCGTGTCGTGTGAGAGTGCTTTAGCTTTATACCATCTGGAGTGAAGCAGCCGCAAATCACTGATCCACTGTGACCCGTAAACACGCTCAAGCAAGCTCCACTGTCGGCATTCCACATCCACACTGAAAAGTCCTGCGATCCAGCCAGAAGTATGTGTCCCCTGGGATGCCAACAAAGCCACTGCCAAAAACCAAAGAGAAAGAACAGCTTAGCGTCTTCGAAAACTAGAAGAAAAGGTAAAGCTTTAGTACCACAATGTCTTCTCCTGGACCCTCCAGCCTGTGTTTCAAGGATCCAACTCCATCCCAAACACAGACAACGCCATCCAGTCCTCCGGAAGCGAGAAGCTTTCCATCAAAACTAAAAGCTAGCGAGGAAATGGAGTCTTTGTGCTCTGTCACAAAGAAAGAGGCAAATGATCAATAGCAACAATGATTTTTGCAAACCTTTGAGCTCTAATGGAGCGGCATCATCGCCAATTTTCCAGATGAAAATCTTGTCGTCGCCACCACCCGTGGCCACCACTCTGGACTCCACTGGGCTGCACGCAACAGCGTAGACAGACTCTACGCAAAAACATTCCTTTTACGCTCTGGATCAAGGAGAAAGAAGAACAAAAATGAAGCTTCGAATTTACCAGCATGGCCCGTGAAGATATGGATCGAATCATCAACCTCATTACCATCTTCTTCTTCTTCTTTTTCTTCTTCCTCTTCCCCATCCCCGTCCTCCTCGGCATCAGGCAAATCTATCACAAAGAGGCATTCATTCGCCTGTCCTCTTCACGAGAAATTTCTACCTTGCTCATCGATCACAACTTCGCCATCAACATCAGCTTGGTCGATGAACACCGGAGAATCGTCGTCGCCATCGCCACCGCTTGCCTGCTGTGCCACAGTCTTTATCAACAAAACCCACGCACATCTTACCTGCTGGATCGCCATAGCTTTCCTAGGGTTTAAAACTTACATTAGGGTTTCCTCGTAAACCCTAAAATCACAAAAAAAGAGATTTCCTTACACTTTGATGCATCTTTGGGACGGGGATCACAGACGTCCAGCAAAGACATCACTTTCTCGTTTTTGGTAGAAGCAAATGCCCGCACCTCTTGCTTGTTAAAATGGTCTGTGAAGTGAACAAAGTCGAAGTAAACGTGCTCCTGAGGGTTTGCGCAAGGAATCTGTCCCCCACACGGAACACTCGCGTTGTATGCATCCTTGCCACCCCCGCAACAAGCTACATGTGTGATATCCCTATCAAATCCTGCGACAGAAATCTCCATGCATTTGTAGGGAGAAAAACTCGGAGACAACTTGAGAACAACTTTGAACTTTGAACTACCATATTTTATCGGGTCTCTGAGCACGTCATAGGAATTTGTAGCGATTCAAGACGAAGATCCTCACGCTTGAATGTGGCTTGTTATACAGCGCCAGCAAAGCAGCTTCCAGCATCGAGTTGTGCCTCTTGACAACTTCTCCAATCGCCTTAACGCACCCAAACTCGTCCAGATCCTCGGCCGGATGTCTCAAGCGATAGTCTGGTGTGGCTGTGGCACGTTGAGAACAATCACCGTTCTAATCCCTTCGGAAACCAAGAGCTGCAAAACATGATAAATATTGTTAACTTCAAAAGATTTTCCGATCTCAAGCGCTCGCCACCTTTACTGTGTCGACCACCTTGCGCACCACATCCGGGACCGTCTCCATGATGCTTGATACGCTTCGATTCCTGTCGTCTTGAATATTGTAGTCATTTCCACCTCCACCAACAAGAGCAGCAACACGACCAGACTTTCTAGGATCACATCTCTCCCTTTTTGAGCGAAACCACCGGATCTCGTTGTCGAAGGATACTTTCACTAGGACTGGCACGTCCCTTTCCTGGAAATACTCGATTCCCAGAGCAGTGGCACCAGCGTAGGCGAAGTTTGTTGTGCAATCACAAGACAATGGGAGCATTGAGCGTTAAAGATCAAACAGACTAGCTATAGGAATCAGAAAACCATGACAAGAGTTATTCATCACCTTAAAATATGGTGGAAGCTTTACCAAAGTAATCTGTGATGACTCCTCCCTTTGAGAATCGGCCCTTGGTGATAAGGGTGGAATTAAAAGAGAGGTGCTCTTTGCCAAGTTTCCCATGTCTTCAAGGGAGTCCCCGAAAACATAGATTTTCTCGAAGCACGGCTGCTTAGGGAGAGGCAGAGAGACGCTCATGAGGGGCGTGCAAACATCAGCTGAGCCATTAGTACATGACGTCGTTTGTGAAGTGGAGAGCTTTGCCGTGAGAAGATTTACTAAAACGAGAGCTCTAGGCATTTTTGCAAGAAATGCTTCACCAATGAATCTCTTTCCTATGTAAAGGAGTTTATTCCTGGATTAGGCAGATCAACATGCAGTAGTCTTCTATATATTGACAATGAACTGATTTGAGATAGAAAAGTATATATTTTTCATCAATTAGATTAATCTTGGCGTTTTCAATCGCTATGAATATTATGCTTTGCATGTATTCATTTCATGTGTACACACACATCCAGCAAAGATGTTTGCTTGTAATGATTTGAGATGATATATTCTTCGGTGAGTGAAAATGCCTGTATCTCCTGCTTGTTAAAACGGTCAGTGAAGTGGACAAAGTCGAAGTAGACATGCTCTTGAGGATTCTCGCAAGGAAGTTGTCCTCCGCATACAACACTCGCATTGAATTCATCTCCACCTCCACAGCAGGCTACATGTGTGATATCAGGAAGAAACCCTGTAAAAGATATGAAGAAACTCTGTCGTTTAACTCAAACTCCCATACCATATTTCATTGGGTCTCTGAGCACGTCATTGAGAAATTTGTATCGATTCAAGATGAAGATCCTCGCAGCTGAATATTGTGTCATGTAGAGATCCAGCAACGTAGCTTCCAGCAATGAGTTGTGCCTCTTGACAACTTCTCCGATCGCCTTGACGCATCCAAACTCGTCCAAGGCCTCGTCACGGTGCCGGAAGCGATAGGCTGGAGTGCATGCTGTCTGTGGCACGTTGAAAACCATCACCGTTTCCACACCTTTATACACCAAGTACTACAAAATCACATGTTCACCAAGGATCACCTCAAAATTTAAAGCTCGTCACCTTTACAGTGTCCACCACCTTACGCACCACGTCCGGGACAGTCCTCATAATCTCGGACAGTGATCTATTGGCACCATCTTGGATGTTGTAGTCATTTCCACCTCCGCCAACGAGAGCAGCGACGCGAGCGGACTTTCCGGATTCACATCTCTCTGTGTACGAGTTAAACCACCGGGTCTCGTTGTCGAAGGATACGTTAACTATGGTGCGTAGGTTCCTGCTTTGAAAGTACTGGATTTCCAACGCAGTGGCACCAGCATACGCGAAATTTGTTGTACAGCCACAATCCGAGGGAAGTACCGATAATTGAAGATCAAACAAACTAGCTAAACATTGACAAGTTAGAATTGAACACCAATAGGCCCAAAACGCTACCGAAGTAGTCTGTGATGATCCCCCCATTTGAGAATCGGCCCTTGGGGCACCCAGGATTTGTAATACCATATGGAAAGGGTGGGAGAAAAAGAGAGGTATCCCTTGCCAAATTTCCCATGTCTTCGAGTGAATTCCCAAAAACATAGAGTTTCTCAAAGCATGACTGCTTGGGAAGGGGTAGAGAGACACACAGAGGGGAGCAAACATCACCGTTACATTGTATTTCCTGTGCGGTGGGGAGCTTTACTGTGAAAATCCCCAGAAGAATCAATGCAAAAGCTTGAAAAACTCCAGGCATTCTAGCTGCTGATTTAAGAGTCTAGTCTGATCTGCGTTTATATGAAAAGGAGTCAAGTTTCAGAATTAAGTCAACATAGAGTTGCGTTTCACAAGTCACAGGCATAAATCTTGCCAGTTTAACTCTTGAAGGAATCTAACCAAATAGCGTGACTTGAGTTTTCGTGCCATAAAAGTTTGCGTGGCCATCAACGCAATATTCCAGGAACTTCACCGAGTTCAAGTGATTCGTCCTTGATAGCAAGTGGTTTGTGCTTGTTTCCCCTGTAAACGCGTCCATCATCGATTTCTTCCAGCTCCTTGAAAATTATCGCCTTGGCATGAAGTCCTGGAGAGACGCTTCCTCTTCTTATCACATGGCTCGCCACCTCAGAGGATTCCTGGAGATGCCAAAGTTGGCAGCAGCACAACAGAGTTACTCGAAGAACCTGTTTGCTTTCAATGCGTTTTTAGATCTTTCCACCTGATAAGGGCCTTGTACACACCCGTTTTCATAAACTACATGGGCTCTGCGAAAAGCATGACCCCGTCTTGAAGAATGCGGCCGTGCATCATTTGTGCTGCAAATCTCAAACGTGTGAAGCAAGCAGCTAAAGTTGCTCGAGAGCTTGTTGGCAGCATACTCAATCCTCCGTGTCGTTCCAAGCACGGGGCAATGGTCCCCGAGTTGAAGTAGAGAACGAGGTGACATTCTTGGCAATATAATCCTGGGTTGCTATTACCCAGCTTACGCGAGGCGCTGCTTAGATGCGTGAAAACAATTACGGATCCCAGTATCCCCGGGGATAACTAGGGAGAGTCTCGAGGGGTTAGAACAGCAGCCACTAACATTGCTGCACCTGGGCGGGAGTGTAAATGCTCCAGAAATGGCGGGAGCGCTAATCGTGATCAAAACATCATAAAGAGTGCCATTCAGAGCTTAAAGGCATACATGACTGACTTTTACTAATTTCAATGAGGCTTTCTATGGTTTTTGCTTGTGGCTTGGGCCTGTGAGTTAGAAGTTTCTGACAGCATTCTTGAAGAAAAGCTAGACAACGCTGGTGGATCTGTGTTGGAATCATGGAGATGCTGATGGGTAAAAATGTACAGTAAATTTTGCCATCCGATGCTATGCCACCTCGCAATTAGTTTGGACAGCCCAAAGTCTGCAATCTTTGGCACGAATCCGACGTCTACGAGAATGTTCTCCAGCTTGAGATCCAGGTGAATGATTTTATTGGCACACTCCTCGTGCAAGTAACACAATCCTTGAGCTGTGCCAACAGCAATCCGGAACTTGAAGACAAGCCACCCAATCCATCCTATTGTTGAGAAGAACTATCATTGCCAAAGATCCATTTCTCTAGAGAGCCATTTGGCACAAACTCATAAATGGGCAAGCGTTTCCTTGGGCAAAATCCTATGAACTTCACCAGGTTCAAGTGATTCAATGCAAAGTTGACAACTTTAGCAATGCTTGCTAATTAGAAAAATGATTAACAAAATGATTAAAATATTGCATTTAATTGAGGAAGTGTTTCACATTTTTAGAGTATCAAACTTTAACATATAAATTCTTGCAAGAAATTTAATATCTAATATAAATCTTGTTCTTGGATTTAAACACACATTTCCACTACTTTAATTTCAAATTAGCTTCCTGTAGCTAATTTACATTTTGTGGACATCATGAATATGCTTCTTTTACATCCCTTTGGAGTGAAATAAGACATTATCAATAAAGTAAATAGTCACCTTTAATATACTACAAAGAGCTTTATTTATCATTTGCAAGAAATTGTCAAATAAAATGGCATTATAAAAAATTTATACAAACTAAATAGTATATAAAAAACAATTTTAAAATCATTTTCCTTAGCCATCAGCACTTATCAAAATTTAGAAGTAAAATCTAATTTGGTGAACTCATAATTTTTCCCTAGATAATTTAAAAGATTGGTAGTGTGAGGAAGAAGGTACACATTTGGGATAATTATACTATTTAATAAATAATAATTAATATAGAAGAAAATACTTCTATCAAGTTTTGTCATAAAATGAAGTTTACATATTTAAAGATTTTGAGACTTTTGATAACACTTTTTTCCAATATCTCTTTTATATTTTTCTTATAAATCTTGATCTTATTTATGACCAATGTAAAATATGAACCTTAATTAAACAAACATCCTCAATTGAAATATAATCTTAGCCTTAGATAACATATCAAAGTTGAAGAGATAAACATAATCCTTGAGTCAGTCAATCACTAGACCATAAAGAATTTAGAGAGAGAATAGAAAAGTAAAAAAGAAATATTGTAAAAAAGTAATAAAAAGGCAAAAGTAATGGAAGAAAAAAGTAAAAATAAAATAACAAAATAGAAAAAAAGTAAGGAATATAAGATAAAGAAGAAAAGCCTCAAAGTAACATGTATAATTATGCTACAATCAATCTATATCAAAGATGAGGTTTAAAATTTGACTTGACACTATTTACAATGATTGAAACTCAAGTTGAAAATC
>NW_003314313.1:32018-136945 GCF_000143415.4 Selaginella moellendorffii
ATATATATATATATATATATATATATATATATATATATATATATATATATATATATATATATATATATATATATATATATATATATATATATATATATACACAATTACTTAACATGTTTCCACATGTTGTCATTTATATTTGTGTATTATCTATGGCAATGGCCATACACACACACACACACACACACACACACAGATATATATATACATTGCCATAGATAGACTCAAGCCCATATTGGTTAACACAAAATAAATAATAAAGACCTTTTGTTATAAAAAAAAGTTTAGAAAGTAAACACTTAATAAAGTAAACCTTTTGATAGTATTCCTAAAAGAAAAATAGAGGGGCTATTAATTTATTCACACAAGGATCCACCACTTATTTGACTTTTAGTTTTTTTAAAAAATCTTTAAGTTAAAACCTTCTATTGCAGCAACACTAATAAAACATTGTTAACCTAAGAAATAAAGACATCAATCCAGAAAATACCAACAACATTAATATGTGCAGTTAACTTCATCATGTCCTAGCAAATATTATGGCTATAATTATATCCTTGTCCTTATCCTTGAACATAAGCACCAATAGTGTTAATATGTATTCATAAAGGGGAGCTCAAGTACATATAAAAAGAGATTATATTTTATAGCATTGTATTTATGCAAGTCTTTAACCCAAAATGGCAAAGAGCATCATCAAAGGTGGCTAAAATAAATATATGCAAAAGTCTCATAATATTTTGATAAAGTGTTGGCTATAACATATTTAATTTGATCCACTCCAAAATATTCTAACTCCAGACAAAATAAAAGACTCCAAAAGTAAACATTAAATTGCATAATTGCTCCTTGATAAAGACAATGCAATTATTGTCACAGTCACATTGCAATTAAATTACTATATTTAAAAACCTAAGTATATATTGTTATGTGATGTAAATTTATATGTTAGTCAATAATATGGCAAAATTTATAAACAGAAAATGCATTAATTAATGAAAATCAAAGTTGAAGTTTCATCCACCGAGCTGAATGAAAACTTGGAGCTCTTGGACGTGGAACTCGATGGCAGCTTCACCTTGGATCGATAGCCAAGGAAAAAATGCAAGCTCGACAGAGGTGGCGTCTCTGGTAGCTCAATCAGTCCTTCCATCATTTTCAGAGCCGTGCTCATCGAGGGCCGCATGTCGGGATCATCTTGCACGCACAAATATGCCACTGCTTTCAATCTCGCCATCCCAGCTGCTTGGTACTTATCAGCAATTCCTCCTGAAGATCCACCATCACATAAGTTCTTCCGTGTTTTGCTGATTGACTTCGTGAAACTTTTCTGGCGTGAAAAACCACCGAGTGAAAAGCTTCTAAGGTAATCGCTTGACATGTACTTGTTTCTGCATCCAGTGATGATCTCCAGCAGCAATACCCCAAAGCTAAAAACGTCGCTCTTTTCAGTGAT
This sequence comes from Selaginella moellendorffii, assembly GCF_000143415.4. Lineage (NCBI taxonomy): Eukaryota > Viridiplantae > Streptophyta > Lycopodiopsida > Selaginellales > Selaginellaceae > Selaginella > Selaginella moellendorffii. The sequence goes on from NW_003314313.1 coordinate 33,475, forward strand.
TGTCCCGACTTGCAAGTATTCCGGAGCAAGATAGCCCGGAGTTCCTCGCATGCTTGTCATTTGCAGGTATGTCACTTCGCGATTCATGAGTTTGGACAGCCCAAAGTCGGCAATCTTTGGCACGAATCCGATGTCTACGAGAACGTTCTCCGGCTTGAGATCCAGGTGAATGATTCTATCGGCACACTCCTCGTGCAAGTAACACAGTCCTTGAGCTGTGCCAACCGCAATCCGGAACTTGCAGTCCCACGACAAGCCACCCGATCCATCCTGTTGTTGAGAAGAACTATCATCGCCACCATCATCGCCAAAGATCCATTTCTCCAGAGAACCATTTGGCACGAACTCATAAACGAGCAAGCGTTTCCTTGGCCCCTCGGCACAAAATCCAATGAACTTCACCAGGTTCAAGTGATTCGTCCTTGCAAGGCTCGCCACCTCCGCATAGAAATCCCGGCTGTTTTGATTTGAGCCCTGGAGCTTCTTGACGGCAACCTGGTTACCGTCTTCTAGGCTTCCTCGGTAAACACTTCCGTATCCACCTTGTCCCAGACACTTGCTAAAACCCCCAGTGATTTGCTCCAGCTCCTTGTAAGTGAATCTCCTGGGCATGCAATCCCGCAAGGACATCTCCAGCTCTTCCTCCTCTTTGTCTGATTCCCCGCCAGCTTTCTCCAAAGACTTCTTCCAGCAGATCCAAGCCAGAAGCGCCACAAGCAACACCAATGCTGGCAGCAGCGCCGGCAAAGCCACCCGATACACCAGAGCCTGATTTCCAGAATCTCCCACACTAGTCTTCGCCACCTTGAGAAGACCCGTGTATTCCCCTGTTATCATGGACTGGATGGGCTCGTGTGTCTGGAAACACGATTTCTCCTTGAAAAACGCAGCCATGCACGAGCAATTCTCCTCGCATCGCCTACGGCACTCGCTTTCGTCCACCACGGGCAGTTCCGTGCTAAAGTTGGTAGAGAAGTAGTCAACTCCTTCCATTCGCACAATCTCATGGGGCTCACATCTTCTGGGATCAAGCGGCAGAGGCCTCCTAGCACCGCAAACACCACCCTGGTAATCGAGAGAACTAGGGCAGCATTGGCCGTCCCCTTTGTTGCAGATCCCGTACTGGCCACACTCTTGAGCTTGAGGGAGGAAGCAGCTGAAGTTGCTCGAGAGGTTAAACGCAGCGTACCAGTAGTCGCCCGTGGTGTTCCAGGTGTAGACGGTGAGATCGCCCATGGTGTTGAGCTTGAGGAAGGTCCCATACGGGAAGTTTTGGGTATTACGAAGCAGCTCGAATCTCTTCACGGGTGCCGAGCTCTGGCACGACTCCGCCGACAGAAACCCTTGGTACTCCGGCATGGACGCATTGCGCTGGAGATCGAGCGACATGAGACCATTCGTCTGCCAGCACACTGCTGCAAACAAGTCACTGCTTCCTGGATCCCCACCATCACTCTCGAAACTCCAGTAGACCTCCGAGTTGAAGTAGAGGGCGAGGCGATTTTCCTCCATGGCGAGGCTGTACGATCCTTGGCTGCTATCCTTGGGGGAAGCCCAGCTGACGAGGCGATTCCCGGGCTTGAACGCCACCTGTATGGGGAATGTATCCGATGGAGAATCGAAGCTCTGCCAGATGATATGATCGGTGGAGTTTCTCAGCAAGAGGTTGCCCAGATTGGTGATGCACATCTCCGTGACGCCCTTCCCGGCCGTGCCGGTCGACCACACCGTAAGCCCATTCTCCCGGACGATGAGCTCTCCATCGGCGCCAAAGTCGAGCGTCGCGCCCTCTCCAAAGTACCTGTCCCGGTTGGCGGTCCACAGCACTACGGGCCTGTAGAGTTCCCACTCCTGGGTGGGCTCGCGCATGGCGACGAGAGAGAGCGTGAAGTTGCGAGCGTCGTAAGTGAGGAACCAGAGCTGGAATGTGATGTCGCCCAATTCGATGTACGTCGTGTTGGACCAGTAGCCCGCCCAGCGCCCGCTCAATCCGTCGGTGTCGAGGGGATATTGCCAGTAGTCGCCAAGATCATCATCGCTGTTGTAAGCCGTGGTCTGATTCACGTGGTAGCACTGGAAAGCTCGGGCAGCTCCAATGGCGACTAGAACTAAAAGAGGAAAAAGATGAAGATTGCTGCCATTCCTACCACGATCACTCAAACCCATGGAAGAAATTGAGGATTAGACCACCAGCGCGATCACTGCGTTTGCATTGATTGAAGTGTGGATTCTCTATTCGAGCTCGTGCTCGATCTAGGGGTCATATGAATAGCAATCAAGCGACTGGGTCATTCCGCGTGGTCTCAAAATACTGTTGACTTTCAAACTTTTTCGATTTTGGTTTGTAAGCATCTGAGTGCTAAAAATCCTAATCTAACAGTTAAGATTTATCACGAAAATTCCAGCCATGGGATCACTTTCTTTTCTTTTCTTCTACAGGTTTTGAGATCGAATGGTTTGTGATAACATACTCACGCTTCTATTCTTGTTTCTCTCTCTCATATCAGAGTCATTGTCTACAACATCAATTGCTATGACGCCATTTAGGGAAGGCCTAGACCATTGAGTTAGCAAACCAAACGCACGGTTACCTGGATCTTCAAAACCCGGGATTAGGGACAAACTTTCTGGTACGCGATTAATGAAGCGAGCTTAAAGAAGTATGAACTATACTGCCAAATATTGCATCACAGGAATGAATGGTCGAAAATGAAAGTACCCAAGCTTCCCAAAGCGATGGAAAGAAAGATTGCAAGGATGTGTTTTTGTGTTCCACATAAAGACTGATGGCACAACATCGAGGTTTTCAAATCCATCAAGCGATTTCACATGGTTTGGACACCCACACACAGGAAAGTAGGAAAATACGTTACGTGTTCATCATCCGCCACATGTCAACTAAATAATTTAGCTCCATTTGATTGGTTTGTTATATACGGAAAATCAATCAAGCTACACGTAAAAAAGTGTTTGTAAAAACGAAGCCGTTGGAGCTGCCTGCGTGGCAACATCCGCGCCGTCCACTTTTGCATGGCCCAGGTTCAAGGGGCGCGCTTGTTGATAGGGCTTACACACTTCTAGGGTTTTTTGCTAGGAACAAGGGGAAATTCGCGTCCGCGTCACATTCTTCTCGTCGATCGATCCAATGAGGAGCAAGCACCCGGAATCCGGCGCCAATCTCTACACCGCAGGTAGCGACGATCCAATCCTTTCACTGGGGACGAGCGAGCTCCGCAATAGCAAGAGCGAGGCGGCGAAATTGATCGCGGCGGCGGGCGGCAAGGCCAAATCCCGATGCGCCACCGCCAGGGAGAGCTCCCGGAGCGGCGGCACCACTCCCAGGTGCGCTTCCCAATCGCCCAGCCCGAAGTGCGAGACGATCCTTCCAGCGAAAGAGATGGAAAAGTGCGAGAAGATCTATCCGGCAAAGGAGATGGAGTCCGAGACACCGAGGACGTATCTCATCAAAGGCTCGTTCTTGGAGCCGGAGATCACTTCTAGCAAGAATCTGGAGCAGATCTTGGGCGTGAACTCCAGCGCCGGGAAGAACAGTAGCAGTAGCAGCGATCGACCCAGTCCAAAGAATATGATCAGTTGTGCGTCACCAATTGCCAGCAAGAACAAGTTTATCTCGGACATAGAGGAGGTGGAATGGTTTCTGGATGAAGATCGGGGTTTAGATGGTGGCGGTGGAGGAGATGGAGGAGGAGCTTTGGATAGAGGAGGAGAGTTTGTAGAAACGGGGAGGCGAGAGGATGAGATGGAAGAACAGGGAAGGAGAGAAGATGGTGTCTTGAGCAAGATCGAGGAGAGAGAGCTGCGAAGGAAGAAAGGAAAGGCTCCAGAAGAGAATGGCGAGAGGCGAGGCAAGGCTCCAATGGCTTTCCCAACGGTGGAGGAAGAAGAGCTCCTTCTTCCTCCCAGGATGATGTTCTCGAGTGGAACGAGGTGCCAGCTCGAATCATCGACGATGAACCAGGCTGAGGTGATGGAGCAGAGCTTTTCTCCGGAAATGCCTGCTTGGCTCGACAGTGCCTACAAAAGCCTCGCACGGTTAGACGACGAGGAGGAGCAAACTCAAGCTCCTACGTACCGATCATCGCCGGAGGCGCCGGAGAGGATCTCTCCTCACCACGCTGGAGCGTCTTCCTCATCTTCCAGCAACTGGGAACGGACCACCAAGGAACAGATCGAGAGTTTCGCGAGCAAGCAGCAGCAGCAGGCAGTGGCCACTGAAAACTCGAACTCGAACTCCAACTCCACCACAGTGTTGGAGTCTTCTTCTTCTTCGGTGGATCTTCACGAAGCTCTGTCCGAGGAAGAGAAAGCTAGCCTTGAAGACAAGGTGCAGTTAGAAATAAGGAAAGTGATCGAGCAACAGGCAGCCGCGGCCAAAGGATCGAAGGACGAGGAAGTAGAAAACAACCGGCAGCCGGGACCCGGGTGGCTGTGGAAGATGTCTCTCTGCGCGAGCGTCTCGTTCGTGACTTGGGTACTGGTGAATGGGGCCCGGATCCAGTGCCGGAGCCTGTTTCCCACAATCCGGGAGAGGGAGCAACCTGTGAAGATTGTGCAGCGACGAAAGGCGAGGTTTTGCGAAGCCGAGGAGACGTAAAACGGAAAAGGAACTTCTTAGATCACGTAAGAAAAAAATGAGTTGACAAGCCAGCAGGGAACCAGAACAAAAATACGAGCAGGCTCACCGAAGGCTAGAGAGTCGAATTGGAACTTCCTACCCAGTAAGTTTTCACTGCGACCAGGACCTTCTCGGTGTTGAAAGGCCCGCTCTCGTGGTCGTACATTTTGCTCTGCCACCGGATGCTGGTCATGATCCGCTTCACTCGGTTGAGAGTGTCGACTTGGTCCCGGACGATCACGGCTCCTTCGGGACGTAAGATCCTGTCCATCTCGATCAGGATGTCTTTCATCTCGCATCTAATAACACAAGCAGCCACGTTAGAACATATTAAGTTAAAACCGAGCAATCAACTCACCGGTCCTTGTAGAGGCTGAAGACGTTATCAGCGTGGATCAAGTCGTAAGTCCTGGGATACGTCGAGAATGCCTCGCACCAGTCGTGGTAGACGCCGATGAGGCCCCGCTCGTAGACGACTCCCAGAGTTTTGTGCTGGTGGTGGTGGGGGACTACGTTCATCACCCACATTTTGCTGTTCATTGAAAGTGCCGCCGCGAATCCTCCAAGGCCGGAGTTCATGTCCATGATGTTACGGTACCTTCCCGAAGAAAGCACTGGTAGCACCGTCTTCTTGTAGTACGAGGCTCTCTGCGACCAGAGTTGAGTATCGGCGTTGAAGCTGTCTTCACTGGATAGTGAGCCGCTGGAGATTCGTGATGGTGTCGTGGTTAGCCGAGAGGGCCACCTTGGTAGATCTTCGCTTTGGTCAGCTTCCGGGAGTTTCGAAATGCATGCCTCCATAGGCTTGTACCTGAAACAAAGAAGCGCAGTTCTCACGAGCGGCTTGACACTTAAAATCTTACGTACCAGGCAAGATCAGGATCCTGCTCTTTGTCACAGAACTCGGGACCATTGGAGCAGTCGGTGTGATCTTTCGGTTTCTGCCAGATTGCAAGGTTCCCTTTCTCTGCAATTTTTTTCCAGCACAAGCTCTTCGCCATATTCTCGATCGCGGTCATCTCCCCACTCAGGTCCTCTTTGGTCCTCTGCCAGCTTTTCCAGTGCAGCTTCCAGTTGACAGGAGGCCCAGACAGGATCCAGTAGCCACCGGGACGAAGAACACGGTCAACCTCGATCAAGTAGAGGCCATCTGGAATGGTGTTGTAATATATCTTATCTTTGGAAGAAAAAGAAGTATCAACTAAAACTTACCATAAGCAGTCCAAGGAATGAGACATCGAGAACAGTGAGCCATGTCGAATGCTCTCGCGGGATAAGGCAACCTCTGAGAAGCCATGATGCCGATCATCGCAGGAATTCCTCGCTCTAAAGCAAACTGAACTTGGCCTTCGTGAGTGTCCCTCGGAGCAAACGACATTGTGAGTATCCCTCTCTTGAGGAGATAAGCTCCCCAGCTAGCAACCTGGATCGAACAACACAAAGTCAAAACAAGAGGATCAAACCAAAAAAGAAACTAGAACACTTACACCACAGCCAGTGTCAAGAGCTGTTCGAATGGTCCCATCCGTGAGCGGAAGAATGGAGTTGATATCGTCAATGTAGGCATCGGCACCGCGAGGAAACATGGTTCCACCACCTGGAAAGAAGAACCTATCGCCCTCGTACTGGATCCAGTTCTGGATGGCCTTCTCCACCGTAAGTTCCTTGTGAGGAACATTGGCAAACCATGCGTAGTCCCGGCTCTTGGGCCACGAGAAAGGATTCTTGTAGCCCACCGGAGCTGGAATCAAGCACTGGAGCTTCTCGCTGTCGGGCGGGCAGTGCCTCTCTCGATACACCAGCCGCGCTCGATCGAACTGGAGCGAGCGCTTGGCATCCTGGCAGGGCGTGTGCTCGCTGAATCCCATGTCGCAGGCTGGGACTGGAGCGGTGGAGGGATCCAGGGCGGAAGACGAAGAGATTTTCGACGCTGCCGTTGCCGATGCCGAGTGGTGAGCCTGGAAATCCAGCGCGCCGCATCCGGTAGAGTAGGAGACGGTGGTGGAATCAATGTGGACCTTGGAGCTGTTCTGCCAGGCGCCGATGAGGTAGAAGGCGAGGCAGCATAGCGCCGTGAGCAAGAAACGCGTGTAGCTGCGCTTCTTGTCCACGATCTGGTGATATTTCGGGGACGACGCACCCAGATCTTTGGCCATCTGCGCAAGAACACACGACGAGCGATTCAATCCCCCGAAATACGCATCACCGGAGATCTGAGAGCCAGGAATCTCTGGCAAAACCCTGGAGAAAGAGAGACGATCTAGAGAGGAGCTCGTGTTACCTGGCTGGCTCCAAGAAACGATTTTACAGCGGCGCTCGCACGCGGCAATGGATGAAAGCGATGATCTGGGGCGGCAACCTACGATCGGATCAAGTAGCGACTCGCGACAGAGACAATGCCGTACGCCTGGCGCCCATTTAAAGCCACTAGCACCGACGCTCGCTTTGCTCTCCCTGTAAAGAATCTCACTAGGTACTTTTATGATAAACCCTAAAGTGCCTCTTTTTCCCTTAATCATAATTATGTTAAGTTAATATGATTTAAGATAACAAATGGTTAGTTATTTGAATTTCCTTTCAACCGCCACAGCAAGCATCACGTGCGCTAGAAGACTTCAATAAACTTTATTCTGGATATGCTAAAATAGTAATTAGCAATAATATTAATGACTGGTGTAGATATAGAAGTCGTGGACCATAATTTTGTAAATAGTTTTTAGATTCCACCAAAATGCCCGGTTTGGGCATTTGCCAACAACTTGGGGGACTGAGTCTTGAGATAATTCGGTCTTGCAAGACGCTACCCCAAGCGAAACGCATCCATGCCCAAGTAAGCTTCAGCAAAGACCTTGTGATGGGCAATGGTACCCACGTCCATAACATGATCATACAAATGTATGATCGATGTGGGAGCTTTGATCTTGCTCATTCGGTCTTTCTGGCCATTAGCAACAAAGATATTTTTTCCTATGCACATATGATCAATGCGTTTGTTCGGTCTGGGAACTTGAATTACGCTAGACAGCTCTTTGATCAAATGCCGCTTTGGAATCTTATAGTTTTGAATGCAATGCTTGCTGCATATTCCTTGAAAGGGTATCTTGTCGAAGCTGTGACTCTCTTTGATAAGTTCCCAGAGAGAGATATTTTTACATTCACAACTATGATCACGATCTATGCAAAAAACGGGAAAGTTGAAGAAGCTAGAAACATTTTTGATGGCATGCAAAATAGAAATCTTATAACTTGGAACACCATGCTTGCAGCATATGCGCAAAACGGGCATCTGGAGAGTGCAAAGTTGATTTATCTTATGATGCCAGAGCATAGTATGGTTTCAAGCACAACCATGTTGGTGGCATATTCCCAAGCCGAGCTTCTTCCTGAAGCTCAAGCCTTGTTTGATTCCATGCCACTGAGGAATCTAGTTGCATGGAACGCAATGCTGTCAGGATATTCTCAGAGAGGGCATCTTCGGGAGTCTATAAGATTGTTCCACAAGCAGCCAGTCCATGACATTGTCACATTAAACTCAATGCTCTTTCTTTATGCCCACAAAGGCCTTTTGACAGAAGCCCAAAATCTTTTCTATGATATGCCTGAGAGGAATATAGTGACGTGGAATGCCATGCTAGTGGCATATACTTATAATGGGCATCTTTCATCAGCAGAAGAAATGTTTTCCAGGATGCCACGCCATGATTCTGTATCTTGTAATATTCTCCTCTCGGCTTATGCTCAAAAAGGTGATTTGGAAAAATCTAAGAGTATTTTTTATAGCATGGAAGAAAAGAATGTCATATCTTGGAATGCAATGCTTACAGCATATGCCCAAAATGGGCATGTTGAAGATGCTAAGAAATTATTTGAGGGGATGGAAGATAGGAACACTATAAGCTGGAATGGAATGATGGCTGCTTATGTCAAACAGGATAAAATTGAGAATGCAAAGATCTTGTTTGAGATGATGCCAGTGCATGATGTAGTGTCATGGACAGCTCTGATCACAGCTTATGCTCAAAGAGGGCATATGGATGAAGCAAAGTGTTTATTTGAGAACATGCCTGAGAAAAACTTGATCACTTGGAATTCAATTCTAGCTGCCTATTCCCAACATGGATTCCTTGAAGAAGCAAAACTTGTGTTTGACTCAATGGAGGAGCATGATATGCTTTCATGGACAAGCATGCTCACAGCATATGGCCAAAGAGGACTACTCAAAAAAGCCAGGAAGACCTTAGATACAATGCCAGAACAAGATGGTATTTCTTGGAATGCCATGCTTGCTATATATGCTCAAGCTGGGTATTTGCAAAAAAGCTTGACTTTGGCTAAGTCTATGGATTTGGAAGGCACTAGATTAACTGAGAGCTCTTTTATTTCAATTCTCATTGCTTGTAGCCACTCCGGAAGTGTCTTAGTTGGTGTAAAATGCTTTGTATACATGATTAATGATCAGGATGTAAAACCAAATAGACAGATTTACTCGTGCATGACAGATTTGCTTGGTAGGGCTGGGCATTTAGTAGAAGCAGAGGAGCTTGTGAAGAATATGCCCTACACTCCAGATATTACAGATTGGAGGTGTTTGCTAGGATCTTCTAGATATCAAAACAATGTTAATGTTGTAGAAGAAGCAAAGTAAGAGCTATTTACTTTTTCTGTACTGCTATTTATATAGCATAGCATGTAATTCCTTTTTAAGATCAGAAACTAAGTTAAATTAAAATTTTAGCAGTTAAATAATGGTATTGGGTACTTATTAAAGTTGTCATCATGAATTCAGTTGTCATCATGTCTAGCAAAATCTCAGATTACTACTAAATGCATTTAATAATGTAATCACAAAGCTTCAATACAAATTCATTACACATAATTACATTCAAAAATATATCATATTTAACTTAAGATTTAAGTTGTGAATCCTTATATTAAAAAAATTGCTACATGTTGCATATAGCAATGCTTGGTTTGCTTAATGGTACTTATTAATCCAATTTATCAAATAAAGTTTATAATTATAATCATGTTTGTCACAAGATTAATCTTATTGCATATCAACCATTAGATGATAGAATAAAAAGAATATACTAAAAAGGGTTTAAGAAAGTTTATAAACGATAAACATGTTTATAAATTATAAGTACAAGATTAATCTCAATGAATAACAACTGTTAAATGGTAGAATATCCTGCAATATCCAAGCATATTATAGGTATATTCACTACCATACAAGTTTGCTAGACACTTTAGTGTTTTATAGGCTACCAAGTAACATGAATAATTCCATAGTTTAATTAAAATAAAAAAATATTTATGATTTGCTACAATAAATTTAGCTACTAAATTTTTAAAAAGTTTGATGGATTTTAAATTTTTATATATTATAGCTAATTACAATACTATATTATTTATTGGTCACAAAAGCATTTAAAACATATTGTGAGGTCCAAGTATATAACTACAATGCTGTATACTATTTTTAGCATAATGGGATTTTAGTAACCATTGGATTAGTTTTAATCTGGACCTCTTGCTCCTGTATATAAATTAAGGTTTTTGAGCTAATTGAATATGCATATTTTTATATTCTATGCAATTACATTGGTGAAAATGAGTGACGTCTTCAACTATCCCTAAATTCTTAAATTTATGCATTTTTATTTACTAGCTTTTGTATCATCTAAATTTCTCTTATTTTTGTAGTTTTTGCAAATTTTCATCTTCTTTTTATTCATCTTCATAGAGAGTAACTACCTTCTCCTTCTTTAACTATGGAATAACAATTGGTATAATTATTCAATGTTATAAGGTTGTAACTAAACAATTAAACTCAATTGATAGTTGCATGCATAGTGCGACTTATACTCTTGTTGCCAACTCCGACATCTGACCAAAGTTCCTTTATAGGATTTCTAGGGATAATATGTACTATTAATTCGATCATTTTATGGTGATTACCAACTATTATTCATGGGATAATGCTTGGCATTTACACAAGTTTTCCACATATTTCCAAGGAACGGTATTATATAATAGTTTAAGTGCAACCACTCATGTGAATTAGAGTCTTCTCTCAGATGTTTTTAAATACACATTTGGACATGCTAATGATTATGATGATGCCTTTCAGTGATTGCATTATCTCCATCAGAGGTTGTCCAAGTCAGTTATGCAATTTAATATTTACTTCTAAATCTTTTTTTTTTCATGTAGAGCTAAATATATCAGAACAGATCAAGTTAGGAATGTTGTGGCTAATGCTTTGTCAAAATCTTGTAAAACTTATGCATGCACTTGCTTTAGCAATTGTTGATGATGTTTTTCAACTGGTATAACACTATGATACATCATCTTTCCCACTTGTTATTGCATGTACTTTAGTTTCACTTTCTGTGTTCCAATGAAGGTTGATGTTGTCGTTGCCCGTGTTCAAGGACAAAGAAAAGGACACAGTCATGGTTGTGATATCTATTATTGGGTGTATAATAAGATTGGCCACACATATTAGCGTTATTGGTGTTCTGTAGATTAGCATCCTCCATTTCCTAGATGGAGGTGTTGGCATCAACGCCATCCTGTTGGTGCTATTATAATGGAAGGTCTTGACATAAAGATTCTTCTAGAAAATACAAATTTTTGTGAGTAGTGGAAAGTTTTTGCATAAATAAGTCAATGACCCATCAAGAGGTTTATTTAGCACCAGTTCATTTAATGTTTATTTTCTCAACTAATTATTATAAAAAGAAGTTTTCTATTATTCTGAGTAAGGCTTTTTTTACTTGTACTTACGTTCTTGCCTTTGCTTGCAAAATAGTGATAAATAAATAGAGATAAAAACATAGGAAAGAAAAAAAGAATGAGAAGAGAATAAAAAAGAACTCAGCTTCAAACCTCAAAAGTGTAAGTAAGGATAAATATATATCACTCTCTTAACCCTACTTTGCACAAATAGTCATAGGCAGGAGAAAAAATGGTTAATTCAATACAAATTTGTATTGACAGTGAGTGGGGGTTATTTTCTAGCACATCTAAGTGTTACTTATATATTACATGATTTTATAATTATTCCTAATTACTTCACGTTTATTTATGACAAGTGTTGCCTAGGTTAAATCTTTCTTAAGCTTAGATGTAACTAAATTTCATCTAAGCTTTTTTCTTTTGCTCTACCTGGGATGATATACAAGATAAAACATTTACATCTTTATTATTCCCTATGATAAAGATATTGTCTGTCCTCATGCAGTTGAATTCTCCAAATCTTGCTCCAGGTTACTGAGCTTGGTCTTCATAGTAACAAGCTCAACGCTTTGGCGTAGATTATTAAGTTCCTGACATATAATCTAATTTTTTTGGTTGAGCATTGTGATGCGTTTATCCTGGTAGCTAATGCACTTTACATCAGTGGATGTGGATGTGGAAGCTAAAATTGCACTCTTGAGTTCTTAGATTATGTGGCATTGATAATTCTATTTACTTATGACTTTATCCACTTTTTTGGTGATTGTCTTGAGGTAGCTCAAGACCTACATGTGGTATTTTGCTGTTTCTTCATCTTTTAAGGGTTGCATTGGCTCATCAACTAGCTATTTGCCTCCTCCCTTGATATGTTGAGCGAGCTCTTTCATAAAGCTTCGAATTGCTAACTCACTCGACTGACTTGTGATCTTGTGAGCAAAGACGTGACTAGCCTTGACCTTGTAGTGTTGCTGCAGCATCTATTACTGCTACAGCTGCCTCATCTCGCTAGACTGATCAGCCAAGGGTGTGTCACTATTGGATGCGTAGGTGGACTGGAGAAACTTTAGCCTATACTCCTTCAATTCATCTAGATCCTCTTTTGTAACTTCATCTTCTTCATCCCATTGAGTTTTTTAGCTATGATCTTCTTGGCATAAACTCACCTCATTAGTTGTGTTTATAGGCAATGGTTTTACGACATCTATAAGCATATCGTATGTTAGACTTTATGGCCTAAGTTGTGGAATTTCTTTCACAACTTTGGCGTCTATTATTTACTTAGTATTGTCTATTTATGTACTTATCACTTGCCTGATGCTCAGGCAAGTAACCCAAAAGCATTAAGCAAAAACTTGTCATAGGGAGATAGCACAAACTCCCTAAATAGTTTTACTTGGCTATAATTAAGTTTCTTGTTACTAAATGAGATTTCCTCCACATGTTTGTCTTGTCTAAGCATTTTTGCCATCTATAAAGATTTATAGGCAAAACACTCGGTATTAAGTGACTAAGAGATTTAAATGTTTTGACTAGTAGGTGTGACTTATGGCATGCTTCTAGTACCTTATCTACATAGATACAAATTGTCAACTAACATCTTATCTTTCCTTGAGGAGTAGGTGACATTGCTTTTTGTTCAAGCTTAAAAGGAGGTCTCCATGCCCTTCAAAATTAAAAATGGATCTTGTCACTATTACTGCTGGCTGCCTCTTAATTCTATTATTTTTATGGAACTCTAGTGCTAAATTTCGTTTGAATCTTCCACCGGGCCCATGGGGATTTCCTCTGATTGGCCATCTTCACTTATTTACTGGAGGGAAACCCCAGCACAAAGTGTTTCAAGCACTCTCTGACAAATATGGGCCCATTGTGTCCTTAAGGTTTGGGATGGTTCCTACTGCTCTCATTTCAAGCTCAAGTTTGATGAGAGAGTTATTCACTACACAAGATAATAATTTCTCTTCAAAGCCTTACTTAGTTGCGGGTGAATACATTGGCTACAATTTTATGGGATTAGGAACTTGTCCATATGGCGAAGATTATAAAAATTCCCGGAAGCTGTGTACAATGGAATTATTGACTACTAAGGCTATTGATTCATTTTCCTGGATGAGAAGCAAGGAACTCGCTAGTCTACTTGATGCACTTGTACTTAAATCTGATAGTGTAAATGTGAGGAGTATCATATCCACGTTTATATTCAACACTATAACCCAGAATCTGATAAGTAAGAGATATTTTGAATATCACAATGGTCCAATGGATCCAGAAACTGTAGAATTCAAGGAGGTGGCTATGCAAGTACTGGATTTCATATTCAAGCCCTCTTTCAGTAATTTTGTTCCTTGGTATTTAAGATGGATGGATTGGGAGCTTCCTTACTACAAGCAAGTTCATGCCAGTCAAGACAGATTTATACAGAAAATTGTTGAGGAGCACAAGCATAGCACACGAGAGAACAAGGATTTCCTCGATATTATGCTCCAGTTTTACGGACCAGAGAAGGAAACTCAAGTGAAAGCAAATCTGATTGTAAGTAAATAGAATCTCTTTATGCTGAAGTACTGAAGTTTAATCAATATAGGAGATGATCTCTGCTGGAACTGATGCGACGAGAATTATATGCGAGTGGATGCTGGCTGCGATGATGGAGAATCCCCGAGTCATGAGAAAGGCTCAAGAGGAGCTCCAACAAGTTGTGGGAGACTCTAGGATGGTCCAAGAGTCCGATCTTCCAAAGCTCGAGTATTTCCAAATGATCATCAAGGAAACGTTCCGCCGATATCCTGCCGGTATACTCTTGAGCCCCCGCATTGCGAGCCAAGACACCAAGATTGGAGGCTACGATATCCCCAAAGGAACAACGCTACTCCTACATGCATGGGCTCTGGGAATGGATCCCAGCGTGTGGGAGAACCCCACCGAGTTTCTCCCAGAGCGCTTCGTGGGCTCTACTGACGTTAAAGGCGTCCAGGATTTTAATCTCCTCCCATTTGGCTGTGGACGCCGGAAGTGCCCTGGGATGCCACTGGGATTGAGAACAGTACACTTTCTAGTGGCAAACCTTGTGCATGGTTTTGACTGGAGCTACGTTCCAGGGACAGTGCCATCCATGGAAGAAACTCCCACTGGAGCTTGTCAGCTTAAAACCCCTCTAGAGGCCGTGGCCACTATGCGTCTGCCTAAACATGCATATACCCTGGTCTAAAGGTGTATATTGTATAATAACAGATGCTAATTTAAATAAAGTTTATATTTACAATGGTAAAAGGCTTTGAAACTTTACTAAGTGGAAAGAAATAAGTCACACAGAAATCATAAAGTCAAAAAGCTTTATTCAAAGTCATGATCCTAGAAATACTTTTGTGATCATTCAATCAAGCCGTGCTAAGATAATAGTACATTAAGCGAAACCTCTGCCACCTTTTGATTCCGAAGAGCAAACATTTGCGAGCATGATATACGAGAAAGCTCTCTCGGGTTTCAACCACGCAAACTCCTGCGCTGCCCGCGACGCAGTGCTTAGATCCCAGTGCGTCCGACAAGCCCCCAGCAAGCTCCCCCACGCCCCCTCGCTCCTCGTCCGCGGCATCTTGCCCAGCATCTCCTCGGCATCCTCCAGCTTCCCGGCCCTCGCAAGCACGTCCACCATGCAACCGCAGTGATCGGCCGTGAGATTCAACCCGTGGTCGCGGGTGATCGACTCGAAGTACTGCCACCCTCGATCCACACACCCAATCCGGCTACACGCGACGAGAACGTTAACGAAGGCGATCTCGTCCTGTTTGATCCCTTCCAAAGCCATGGCGTGGAAGAGCTCTAGCGCCTCTCGTCCCTGTCCAAAGTGAGCAAACCCCGCCACCATGGAGTTCCACGAGAGCATCGTTCGCTGCGGCATCTTGTCAAACATCGACTTTGCCTGCTCGAGCTGCCCATTGTGAGTGTTTCCCGCGATCATCGAGTTCCACGACACCGAGTTCTTCCCGGCCATCTTGCCAAAGAGATCCATCGCCGCTTCCACCCTGCCGTTTTGCGCAGTCCCTGCCGCGATCGCGTTCCAGGCGATGGAAGTCCACTGCGGCATCCTCTCGAAAACCCGGTTGGCTTCGTCCAGAAGCCCGTTCTGCGCGAAAGCCGCGATCAAGCCTGACCACGACGCGTCGTTCCTGCCTGGGAGATTGTCGAAAGTCTCTCGAGCCATGTCGATGCAGCCGTTCTGACCGTAGGCCGTGATCATCGAGTTCCACGAGACGGCTGTCCTCTCTTGCATCCGATCGAACACTGCCTTGGCCTGATCCAGATACCCATTCTGCGCATTCGCTGCCAGCATCGAGTTGAGCGTCACAACGTTCCACTGCGGCATCCGGTGGAAAACCTCCTGGGCCTCGTCAACTTTCCCCTGGTTTGCGAGAGCCCCCAGCATCTCCGTCCAGGAGAAAACGTTCCTCTCGGGTGAGCTATCAAACGTCCTCTTGGCCTCCACAAACTGGCCATTCTCGGCAAACACCTGGAGTATCGTCGAGCACGAGACAACGTCCCACTCGGGCATCCGATCGAAGAGAGCCTTGGCCTTCTCCAGGAGATCATTCTGCGCGTAGCCAGCCACCATGATGTTCCAAGCCACCGAGTTCCTCTCCGGCATCTCTTCGAAGAAAAACTCCGCCTGGTCCATATACCCCCTCTGGGCATACCCCGCCAACATCACCCCCCACAGCACGATATCCCACTCGGGCATCCTCTCGAACAGCCTCTTGGCCTCCTCCATGTCTCCGTGCCTGGCATTCCCCTGGACCATGCTCGTCCAGCTGACCAAGTTCTTGAGCGGTGCTCTGGCGAAGATCTTCCTGGCCTCCTGGAGCTGGCCATTGGAAATGTAAGCCGAAGTTATACTCCCCCAAGAGTAGACACAGGGATCACGGATGCTGTCGAAGATCGAACGTGCCTGGACGAGTTCTCCCAGCCTGCCGTACATGTGAATCAAGAGGTTCCCAAAGAAGCGAACCTGGGAGAAGCCACTGGCGAGAACCTGGTCGTGGAGCTTCTTGGCTTCCACGCCCTCCTTGCACGACCGAATACTTTCGATCAGCTTGCTCCTCGGCACGACGCTAGAGACCATCTACGAAACTGAAACATGCTTGAAACAACATTAAAAGGAAGAAAAAAAAAAACAAAGAATCACACACCATGCCTGTCCTTCCTAAAGCTACGAAAGAAGGAAAAATAAATATAACAGAATCTGTGTTACCTCTTTCTTCTTGTCTTTGCTCCACGAATTTTTTCTCGCGCGAAATCTAGTGACCCCGTGCCTTGAGCAGCTCCTGCTGGTGGCGGCATAGATCCTGCAACAGCCGAACTCGCTGCTCCATCACTCTAAGCTCGTCCTCCTGTTGCTTGAGCCAGTGTTCCTTGAGTTTCATGGCAGCCGGGCTCGATCCATCCCACGGGCCTCCAATCCATCCCGTTCCAATGCCTCCCAGCATCTCCATGCCAAAAAAGGGAGTGGCGCTGCCCCGGGCCATGGAGAAAGTCAGCCACTCGTTAAGCCACTCCGCTTTCCCCCCGGCACCTTTCACTGCCTCCTGGACCATCCCCTGGCTCCTCGCATGGAAGTCGTTCATGATCTCGTCGATCTTGCCTTGCATCTCCGAGAGAGCCGCGTTGCTCTTCTTTTGCAGCTCGTTCATAGCCGCCACCGTGAGATTCCTCTCGGCTTGGGGCGGCGGCGGGCTCTGCGGCTGCTGCTGCTGCTGTCGTTGCTCGCCGACGCTCCCGTTCTGCTTTGGCTCTTGCCTTGCAGCAGCAGCAGGAGGCTTCGGCTTCTTGGACGTGGACGCAACGTCTTTCTTGGTGTCATCTTCGCTGCTCTTGAGAGGTGGCGGAGTTCTCGTCTTCTTGTTCGCGTCTGGCTTCACAGCCGATGGTGGCTCTGACTCCTCCTGCTCCTGCATGTCGTATATCTCCTTCCAGAGCTTGTACACCTTCTCTTCTCCCGGATTCTTGAACTTCAAAGCAGTAATCCCCTCGCTCCTCTCCTTCTTAACCATCTCGTCGTACCGCATCTTTATCCGCCTGTACTTGTCGTAGAGCTGCTCCTTGGACCAGTCCGTGATGAACTTACTCCGGCAAGCCTCGAGAAGATCACCCCAGTAGTGATAGTTGTCACCCCGGGAGCCTCGTTTGGGTGGTCGGATCCCCGTCTTCATGTCGCTCAAGATCCGGGAAATGAGCTCGATCTCGTCCTCGCTCGACCAATTCTGTGGAGTCTTTTTCGGCGTTGGCTCCTTCTCTGGCTCTTTCTTCTTGGCCTGCGCTTCTCCCGGCTTCTTGGGCAGTGGATCCACGGGCTTCTTGACGGGAGGAGTCTTCGCAGTCGCCACGGTCCTGTTCGCCGGCAGAGTTTTAATCTGGGAGTCACACTTCGTGGGTATAGTCGGCCTCACTCCTCCTCCTCCCAGAGTTTTCAACTTCTTGGCCGCCGGCTCCACAGCGGCTAGATCCTCGCGAGTTCTCTTGTCGCCAGGATCATTCTTCTGGACCATGTACCGCGATTCGGTCTCCTCGGTCTCGTCCCCAGAGTCGGACTCGGACGAACCCTCCGAGCGGGACGACATCTCGTCGGGCTTCTGGTCCTCCTCCGAGTCAGTCCCACTGCCCTCGTTGGACGAATCATCCGAGTCAGCGTGACGAGACATGACACTAATAAGAGAACCAAAACGAGAGAAAACACACGTATCAACACCAAAACTCACTTAAAGTAACCAACCGCTTACCTGAGTAGCTCTTTGTGAATGTCTGTTTGGAGCGATCACTGCCAAAGCAAGAAAATGGTGTGATTCCTCGGATCCTTAGAGGGAGAACTCTACCTGCGAGTGGACGAAATCCGGGCTCCCCGAGCGCGTAAACCCTAATCCGCCACTCAATCAGCTCGAATCGCGCCCCAAGATGCTAGCAAGCAAGCGCGAGCACGGATTATCATTCCCGCGCCACGGCCGTGCCGCAAAATCGTCACTCACCTCTAGCGCGCCGTGCCGTGCCGCCGAGCCCTCGGCCACAAATCAAAGCGAGAAAATAAAACCTCTCCCTTTCCGCCATACACAGTAGGAGCCGCGCGGCGCGGCACCGTCGATTCGGAATCTCTGGGAATTTACCCAACGGCCAGGATAAATTAAAGCAACCATTGATTGATGATAGGAGCTTTACAAATATAACTTTTCCCTCTAAACAGCTAAACAGAGGATCCGGGCGCGGTGGAAGAAATCCTGGGTCGATTTGGCAGAAGCTTGAAGAAAAGGAATCCGATACACAATCCTACCATGACCGCGATGAAGATCCCAGCGTTGAAAGTCATCACCATCATCATCAGCAAGTAGCTCGTGATCACATAGGCGCCGTGGATCACCACCGCGAGCACGATCGCCACGATAGACTTGGGAGGATTTCTGGCCGGATCCTCGTCGCTGCTGGCTCCCTTCTCCAAATCCGGCGCGGAATAGGCGTTGGGCGAGGGCGAGGGGGCGAGGATGGTCGAGCGCTTGGCGGCGATCCATTCGTGGGCAATCGCGAACACCACGGCGAAGATGAGCGTGAGCGCGTAGAGGAGTGGAGTGTCGGGCACCCAGCCGGGGAAGAGGAGCGTGAATTTGATGTGCCAGAAGAAGCTCATGGGCGCCATCGCCATATGATCCATGCTTTTCCTTTCTCTCTTCTCTCCCTCAAGAACACCTATTTTATAGCTAACCCAACCTTTTCTTGCCTTGTGGAGAAATTCCTTTCCAAGGACAAGGATATGGTCCACGTGGTCCACAACCTTTAAGCTTTGTACGGCAAGTAGGTCGTACGGTTAAAAATAACTACTTTGTACGGTAGTTAGATTGTACGGTCGAAACGACTACTTTGTACGGTATGTGGAACCCGGAGAAGGAGGTTTTGATTAGGGCTCTTCGCGAATGCAGCGCTGCGAGGGATGTGGGCGAGGGCGCGCGCCTCCACTGGCGCATCCGATCCAGCGCGCTGCTCAGCGGCGATCCCTTGCTCGGCAATCTCCTCGTCGACATGTATGGCAAATGCGGCGGCGCCGACGCCGCACGGGGCGTCTTCGATTCCATGCCGCGCAGGAACCTCTTCTCGTGGACGATCATGCTGGCGAGCTATTGCCACAACAGGTGCGTGGATCAGGCCAGGGATATTTCCCGCAGGATGCCCTTCCACGATCCAATCGCTTGCAACGCGCTCCTATCGGCCTATACCCACAAGGGGCACCTGGAAGAAGCAAAGTCTCTCTTTGATGAGATGGAGTCTCGCGATGTTATTACCTGGAGCGCCATGGTGCAAGGATTTCAAGAGAATGGGAAGCTTGACGAAGCGGCCGTGGTGTTTGAGAGATCCCCCTGGCGAAACGTTGTGACTTGGAACTCCATGCTAGCTGCAAATGCCCAGTCCGGCGATTTCGAGTCCTGCAAAGAGTTTTTTGATGGCATGCCAGAGCGAAGCGTGGTAAGCTGGACGACGGTGGTTTCATCCTCGGCCGAGTTCGTGAGCTCCGAAAAGGTGGTGAGTTTTTTCCAGAAAATGCCAATGCATGATGCTATTTCGTTTAACTCGCTCGTTGCTGTTCTGGGCCAGAATGGGGAACTCGCTGCCGCCGAGAGCCTCTTCCGCGATCTCCCGGAGCGAAACGTGGTGACTTGGAACTCATTGGTGGCTGCCTGCGCTCAAGGTGGCGACATCGCGAAAGCACAGTGTGCCTTCGACAAAATGCCGCAGTGGAATGTGGTCTCATGGACGACTCTCTGCCAGGCTCACTCGGACTGCGAGGACTTCGAACAGGCCAAACTTGTTTTTGATTCCTCCTATGCTCACAATGCTCGTTTGTTCACTGCAGTGATCTCGGCCTCACAGAAGGGCCACCTTTTGGAAGCAAAAGAGGCCTTTGACAAGATGCCCGAGCAAGACGTGGTCTCCTCCACGGCTCTCATGGTGGCTTTCTCGCGAAATGGAGAGGTCGAACAGGCCAAGTCAATGTTTGATACTATGCCGGAGAGAAACGTTATCTCGTGGACGGCTTTGGTCCAAGCTTACGCTCAGCTTGGCGATCTCCAGCAAGGTAAGCAAGCCTTCGATCGAATGCCGATGACCAACGTTCTCTCGTGGAATTCCATGATCTCGGTGTGCGACCAGAGTGGAAATCTCGTCCAAGCTCAGGAGCTCTTTGATGCAATGCCCGAGAGGGATCTAGCGTCCTGGAATGCGATCGTGGTGGCTAACCACAGACACGGAACAACCAACGAGGTGAAGGCTTTGATAGAACAGATGCCAAATCCATCGTCTGTGTTGTGGACTTTGGTTGCAGCACACGCTCAGCAGGGAGATCTCGACGAAGCAAGAAGAGTTTTCCACAAGATCTCGAGGCCAGATGCTTACTGCTGGAACGTCATGCTCGCTGCTTATGTCAATGGAGCGCGGGGAGCCTGCGCGATCGAGCTTTTCCGTGAGATGGATCTGGAAGGTGTGAAGCAAGAGGAAGGATCTTACTTGCACGTCTTAACAGCGTGCAGCCATGCAGGAATGGTGGAAGATGGTGTGAGATACTTTGTGTCCATGGCTGAGGACTATGGTTTGAGGCCAGAGAAGGAACACTTTGGAGCGATGATCGATTTGCTTGGAAGAACGGGGAGATTGAAAGAGGCCGAGGACGTCGCGAGAGACATGCCTTCACCAGCCAGTGAAGTTGTGTGGGGGATTTTGCTGGGAGCTTGTAAAACTCACGACGATTTCGAGAGGGGGACTAGAGCTGGAGAGAGGGCCTTACACTCAACGTCGTCGACAATAACTTCTTCCTATGTTTTGCTCTCAAACATTTGTTCATCACTGTAGATACACTTTTTGGTAATGGACAAATTCAAAAAGTGCGAAATATTTGCATTTTATTAAAGCTTTTTGTAAAGAAACATGAAATTTGCTAAAGGTTTGGAACCTAACAAAATGTTGTTGAAGAATGGTCTGATAATGCTGTGATCCTTGTAACAATGTTTCTAATGCTTGTCTAACAGTATCCCAATTATCAAGATCTCCATTAGGATTAGCAGCACAATTTGCAAAATTATTTTCAATTGAGTATAAACCCAAATACTAAGACCAACGTTTAAATAATCATAAAAGCCATCATCTACCAGTAGCAAAGTACCAAACATATGCTGACCCCTTGCAATAAGCAATGATGGTATCATAACAGTGATGGAGTTTATAATTATTTACATATTATCCTGTGTCATCACAATTGTTTCCCCAAAGTCATTTTCTTGTGTTTTTGCAAAAGAAAAAGTATAATAATTACTTTTAGTTCATCATATGTTAATGTAGTGACATATTTTTCAGTTTATGGTGAGAAATTTTAGTTCAAAAAAATAAACATGGTTGTTTTGTTTATTTAAGTTTTTTTAGTGGGTGGATACTTTAATATGCCTCATCAATATTTAAAAACAGGATTGTTTATTATGTCTCCAAATAAGAAAGCTTATCTTTATTTAAAATAAAATTGTGATTTAACATTATATTGAGAATATAAATAAATAGTCCACACAAACAGCAGAGGCAAAAGTTGTATTTTAAGATTACAATTAGATGAGAATTTATTATTATATTCTGGAGATAATAAACTTATATGGTCTCAAAATACTTACTGTGGAACTAAATATTATTTTGAAGATACTATTGTAATTTATTATTATATAAAACTACAGCAAAATACTTTCTAAATACCTAAATCCTATATCTAAATGGGCTTTATATTATTGATAGAGAATAATCTTGGAAAATCTAGTTAGCTCCAAAAGTCTTTTGCAACTTAACAATAGTAAGGCTTGCTTGGTGTATATGAATACTCACTTTAAGATCCTGATGCAAGATGTTGATGAAAATGTAATACATATATTTGTAAAGAGTTTATGCTTTCCCATGTTCTTCACACATTGTAAAGTCTAGACAAGTGTAAGAAGGAAGGTTTTGAATGACAATTATATACTCTTTAGCTTCTATTTTGACTATGTACTGATATATAAGTGTAATGATGTACTTTGTGGAGAGAATCTAACATCTAAAAATCCAACTAAAACCTTGAACTCATACTCCAAGAGCTGTGTGGGAATAAAAGCTTTTATTCCTACAATTCAGCCAAGACTTCAGCTAGCAGCCTAATCCACTCTTGCCCATAGTGTGGGCATATTGTACTCACTCGCTGCTCACTAGATAACCTTGCTTGTTCCACACGTCACTGCACTTAAATATGCCATGTCACCACATTGGCTCTATGCTGTGCTCCATTGTTTTGCCTCTCTACCTCACGCCAAGCTTCACTTGTCATTCTCCTAACTTCTCTTAACTTCCTTTCTTCTTGTCATAAACTCTTGGAATATCCTTCTTTTAAATATTCTCTAGAATCTTGTCACTTCTCCACTCCATGACTGGCCAACTCTTCAAATATTGGAAAAACAAAAGAAAATGCCATACCTTGACAATGTTTTATCATTGACAGAATCGCACACTCAAGCGTTTGAGTCAAGTTTATTTTACCCTACTTTTGCTTGGAGATGGTACTAATAAGTTTAATTGCCTTACTTTTTTTTTGTTGACTTCCTATGCATTTTTGTGGGAATAGTCTCAATTCTATCACTCATGTCTTCAACTCTCCTTTTAAGATTGAAACCAAATTTCTCAAAGTTTTTAATTTTATTTGACCAAGTCCCCATCCACGGCTGTGCTTACCAACACTGCCACTGGGTCAAGGTTTAAAGGCCAGACCACTAAGTCCCACTAATTTCTGGGACTCCCTCATCATGACCATATCCTTAGTCACTACATAAGAGGGTTACTCCTCTTTTTTTCCACAGTCCAGGACTTTAGGACAATATTGTCGTGAATGTAACTTCGAGTAGTGAAAGTTACTTGTCACCTAGTCCTTTTGGATATTCTCTCCTTAGTGCCACAACGACAGGAGTTCGGTATTGTTAGACCCTTTATTAGTCTTCGCCTAAGCTAGTTGAGAAATTGGTCATCACATATGCACTTAGACCAGAAGGGCACATATGATGACCAGTTTCTCAATTTGCCCAGGAAATTGACCATTCGATCTCTTGGGGGAGCTAGAGCTGGTTCTTGAACATTTCACCAAGCTACCCCGCTTGTCTATCTATATTCACTTTAGCCTTGGACTCTTCAATGGATATATCATCACCTAGCACGTGGGCATACTTTTCCTTGATCACACTAGCCTTTCCTAGCTAAATTAGCTCCACTAGAGTCCTCCTTGTACTATACTTTTGGAGCTTACCAAACTTCCCAGGGTCTAGGAGATGAACACTTTGGGCTTTCACCCTCAGACTCAAACTTGGACTTGGACTCAGACTTGGACTTAGACTCAGTCTCGGACTCGGACTTGGTCTTGGACTCGATCTTAAACTTGGTCTCAGTCTCGGTTTCAATCTCGGTCTCAGTCTTGGTCTTGGCCTCAGCCTTGACCTTGGATTCCATCTCCGATCCACTTCAGACTCCACCTCAGACTCCATCTCAGATCCATCTCGGACTCCATCTTGGGTCCATCTCAGACTCCATCTTAAACTGCATCTCAGGTTCATCTTGAACTCCATCTCAAACTCCATCTTAGACTCCATCTCGAACTCCATCTCAGACTCCATCTCGGGTTCATATTGTACTCCATCTCAGACTCCATCTTGGACTCCTTTTCAGACTTCTTTTTGGACTTGTTCCTGATACTTTCATGTGTCACGACACTTGCCATATGTCAATTCTTCTTGTGTCCAATTTTTAGAGACTCATTCACTGATTGCTTCAAGCTCATCTCTCGAGCACTTTGTTTGGAATTCCACTCTTACTCTTGACTTTCTAAGTCGGAGTTTTTGGTCCAAACATGTTACATTCATTGAACTTCCGCTTTGGCCACTACTATGTGGCACCCTTTTCTACTCCACTTTGGGGCTTAGGGATTTGTGTTTCATATAAAATCCATACCCAAAGAACGAATGCAAAGTCATAGCACCCAAACATATACTCACTTAAATCATCGTTTTCATCTCTGCATATGCAATGAGACTAGTTGCCCAATCTCATTAGATAGTACTTGCTAAAACTCATTCTCTGATACTAAATATAGCATACATGGTTTTCACCCTTTATCCTATAGTGATTTACTATAGGATAACCATGAAGTGGAGCCTAAACCCTCAATGTACCACATGTCATATAAGGACAACAGAGTGAAACTCAAGTTTTAAGGCCTTGAGCTATTAAAAGAAGGAATGAAGCCAAACTCCCAAGCTTATAGCCAAGGAGCAAAGGAACTGGAGCATGGAGTGACTCCTAAGTTAGCATGGTATGGAACTTGGGCTTAGACCCAAGCCAAATGCAAAACAAGGATATGCACAAAAGCAAGAGTGTAGTGCATATGGTTTTTACCCTTTATCCTATGGTGATTTACCATAGGATAACACCATGAAATAGAACTTAAACCCTCTTTATGCCATGTGACACATGCCACATGTCATATGCCACATGTCCATAGGACAGTGGTGTGGAATCCGAGGTTCAAGGCCTTGGGCCACTGAATGAAAAAACCGTGCCAAACTCCCAAGCATGAAGCCAAGAAGTGATGGAACCGGTCCACGGAGCAACTCTCGAGTATATAGCCCAAGGAGCAAAAGGACAGGAGCCCAAAGCGATTTGGAATAGTCTTAGAGCAACTAACATCCCATTGTTATGACCAGCATGCAAAACGGAGCCAAACGGAGTTTAGCGCTATTTTGGCATACTGGTGGCCTAATGCAAGGATATGGGTACTCCACCAACTAGCATAGAATGGAACTTGAGCTTAGACCCAAGTCGGACGGAGAACAAGGATAGGCATGCAAGCAGGAGCTAGACTATACCTCAGATTGGTCAGCTATGCCCGACCTACCCACTATCCCAACTATACATTTGGAACCCCCCATACCCCCCCCCCCCCCCCCCCCCGAAAGCTCGAAACTTACTAAATATGGAATGGCGCTAGATTGTGAATTTGGACACGGGATAAACACCATTGTGTTCAGGCTGATCTCTACATTCCATAGATATGCCAAATGAGCAAATCTAGACACTTTCCATAAATAGTATTTGAGACTGAATCGAGACTAACGCTTAGGGCATGATAGTGAGGGTGTTTGGCAGACACGGTAAGCTATCATCTAGCAAATATTGAGGGACCAAGCTCAATATCCCAACACTAGCAAGTGCAAGTCAACGAATAAGTTTCTCTAACTAGGTCAAGTATACTTGAATAAATAGACACTTAGGAATTCCTTCATTATGCTTATTTGGTCAAGTGCACATGTGAAAACCAATTTCTCAACTAGATTAAGTGAAGACTGATAATGGGTCCAGCAATATTGACCTCCTGCCGTTATGGCAGTAAGGAAAGAGTGTCCATAAGGACTAGCCGACATATAACTTTCGATACCCGAAGTCACATTCGTGACACTCTCCCCCCCTAGGGAAGATCGACATCCTTGTCGATGCATACTCAAGTCTACAATACCGCCAAGGAAACAACTCCAGAAAAAGTTCATGGTATTCACACTATGTGAAAAATGCACCAACTTAAATGAGTTATGAGGCAACCTCTTTGTCTAACACAGATGCGTGACCCACTCAGACACCTTCTGGCCATTGTCGACAAGGAAATGACCAACGAAGTCAGCCACCCTTGCTACTTTGGGTGTCACCCAACTTACAAAAGTGTGATACACCCTTGCCCGCAGGGACATAGAGAGAAAAGCCAGAGGCCCCAACTCTCATAAGCAAAAAAACCAAACCCATCGGTAAGGTTTAGATAGACTATTGTAAATAGGCAATGAGAATTGTTTACACAGTCACGCCCTTTTAACAGAATAAGGAACATTGACAAAGAGGCGGGTAATGTGACCAGTCGACAGTAGCTACCCCATGACTAGAGATTTCACCATGCACATGAAGTGCTAAAGCCAATTTACTTATATTGGCCCAAACTCAAAGATCAAGAGATGGACACTATCAAAGTCATAGACAATGATATCGTAGAGTCTCAAATATCAGTGATTAAATCTTATATTAGAGCACAAAAGTATTCCAAGTAAGTTATCATCCGATAAACCAGTATTATAGTAGAGGAACCACCAAGATCATCATGTTTGGAAAACATAGGATTCACCATCCAACAAAATTCAACAACTAGTGTATCATCAAAGAAACTCAATGATGAAATGTAATTACCAAAGATTGTAGATAGTATGCCAATCAACTTACAAAAGATAGCTCAAAGAACACAAAGTATCATTGATTGATAAGCATAATACTCGTGAATGTATCACCCAAAGGAAATAACATCCCAATCTATCAAAAATAACTCAAGCAATGATCAACAGAACAAATGAATGTTGCAAGACCAACAAACATAACATTTATGCTAACCATCGCACGAGCCAATTTGAATAGATCCCGATCAACAATACAAAGGAACTAGAGTTGCATAAGCAAGCATTAGCAACATCCTACTAATGTCTCAAACCCAAGAGACCAATCCAAAGAAAACCATAAAAAACATGTGGTATTGCGAAAAGTCATAAGTTATCAAAGAGAATAACTAACTATCATGAAAGAACATCAATCATCCCATCAATAGAGAGATGTATGATCATCATCAAAGAAGGAATCCACCATCCCGAAGAACAGCAAATCATTCTATATTAACAACAATCAAGCAAAATTTTTTGACAAGGGTAATCAATTATCTTAGATGATAGTCAATCATCACCAATGATTACTAGATACAAAAGCCAACTTCAACATTAAAGCTAATAAGCCAAAATGCCTTCCTCGACAACTTATAATAAATGGAACAATGAGTATAAAACTCAAAGAATCAAAAGCTTGAAGAAGTATATAGCCAAGTCTTGCCTAATAATGATCACAAATATTGCATAAATTAATTTCAATGTTAAAGAAGAAATCATGGTATAACTCACAATATCCTTCTCAATACATCTAGAAGCTAAACTTCATAATGCAAAGCTAATGAAGAGTATATCTGCATCAATCCAAAAGCCAAGCATAATAGAGTTATGCTCAATAAGTGATCACTAAACCGATCCTCTATGAATCCATCTATAGCAAGACGTAACTCACTTCATAACAAGCACAAGAAGAATCATCAATGATTAATATATTCCAACTCAAATCCAATAAGGATGTAAACATCTTCAATATCAATCACTAACTTTTCATCTCGTAAAGTTAGCATTATCCACGACTAAATCACTTTTCAAGGAAAAACTAAAGCTCAACCCCTACTAAATAACCTCGTCTAGAACACAACTAACTCAAACTTACCACTCAGTTCATTTGAACATTAATATAGTTGCTAACTAGTGATTGTATGAATGCTAATAACACAAAGCCATAACCAAATCATCAACACTATCTTCATCAAGACTGATGAAACTCAATATCAATCCTAAAGAGAGACGTCTCATTTCACACAGATCTCAATATTAATAATATCAATGACAAGGCATCACTTCAATGCCATCAACACTATAACAAAGCTAGAAGAAAGCAAAAGTGAATCACCACTCAAAGCTCTCTAACAACTAATCTAACCAAAATCAAAGATAATATACTTAGTATCTGAGACCAATTCTTCAACAATACTTAGTTACAGATAACATATCATCAAGGAGTGATTCACCACATCCAAGACTTAATGAAATCCAACACCATAAACTAACACAACCAAATGATATTAATAGAGGAAGAATTAATATGCCAACATGGAAAACCCATGTAAGTTTAACGACACAATCCTCCGTAACACCATTCGGTAAAGTAAACCCATCATTGCTAAATCATCATCGAGTGAAACAAATGTCAAAAGCCCTTGACAAAGTCTACAAGTAATCACTAGTCGCAAAGCAATCAACTTGCCTTCACCAAACCCAACACTAAACTCATGCCATCGAACTATATACTTGTCCAACATGAATGTAATATCTCAAGTACAAGATAAAGGTTTATGGACAAGCATGAACTAAATAACTACTTGAATCTAACTCAACCGTGATAAGCTCACAAACACGTTTTGCCAATAGCTCTGAGCATGCTTTGAAGAAGCTAGCTATACATGATTAACACTCAACCGAAACTAAAGTGAAGACTACAAGATGGACTCATATTGGTACACAACCTCCTCATAGACAAAGATATAGTATGGGTACTAACATTTCAACCTTAAACAACTAAGTTGGACATCACTATCTTTAGCCAAGGTGTAAAGCTATCGAGACCAAATCAAGATTAATGAGAGCTCACTACTTTCATAGAGTTTAACAAAATGCAAGGTGCAACTTGCCACCAAGCATAATGTTACAGGAGAAAGGCACAAGGGTCACCTTTTTAAAAAAGTACAATGGCCATTTTTCTACACCAACTCCAGACTCTATCCAACCCAATTGCCTTAGCCCCAAAAGTCAATATCCCTTTTGGGCTGCATTATACAAACTACTTACTAAAGTTTAAGTTAACCGAAGTCAACTCCAACCCTTTCACTAATTTGTACTAGCTTACAAAAACGGAATGGTTTTCGAGCAAAGTGATCAATAGATTAACCATTGGAAAAGTCTAAGAAAATTTGTGGAAAATTTTCTATTCTAAAGAAAGAATGACTCTCAGTCTAGGAATGCAAACTTTTCAAGACTCAACCAACTTCCTCCTACTAACAATTTCATATAGGTTCATCTTAGCACAAATTCTCATGACCCAATAACATGCTTAAGCATCGAACATCATTGCCCATTTTTCCATCTTTAACATTAACATCTGCCAAATACAAAGTGAACATCCAAAGCTTGATCATGAAGACCACATCTTCAAAAATCCACATTGCACTAACACTTTTCTTCAACCACTTTTCAAGATTTAGTGTGAAGCCAAAACACTAATAAAAAAAATGACATGGAAAATCAAGCTCTAAGGAAAAATTCCTCATCACTCGAAGTAACAATGCCACTTCCACTAACACAAGTGCTAGTGATGTCAATGCCTCAACTACACACCTTCTCTATTCAATAATTTACTCCAAGTGTTAACAGATCAACTGATGAGCTATAGCAAATGAATGCTACAACCCTTTCCAACACTTAATGGGCAAACTTAAGGAAACAAGGTACCAACTTAAGTTTAGCATAATAGACCACCATCGAGAATCCAGTCAAAGCTACTATAATGCGTGGACTACCTTCACTTATCAACCACTTTGGGGTTGATCATCGTTTAACCAAGCAAGTCTGTAAACACATTACTCATTATCACATGGATATGATATAAGATCACAATGACTTGATTATCAATTGAGCAACGCCACGAACAATGCTAATGTCATTACTTCAAAGGTTTATGTGAATATCAAGTGCCAATTTGATTCGATAAAATGGAACATAAATGCTACACTTCACCGATAGAGATTTACAACACCTAACACCATTAACTTCTGTTCACAACACGGACAAGCTCATACCACTTTTTATTTGACCAAACTCAAACTAATCCAACACCAAGTTACTCAAGGAGCACTAGTAAGGTTCCCCAGAAAAGAATTGAGCATTGTAACCCAAGTCTTCCAATAGCAAGCTTAGACAAAATGGTATAATGCTTCACCACTATCCATCCCACAACTCACCATTTAC
Organism: Selaginella moellendorffii; assembly: GCF_000143415.4. Lineage (NCBI taxonomy): Eukaryota > Viridiplantae > Streptophyta > Lycopodiopsida > Selaginellales > Selaginellaceae > Selaginella > Selaginella moellendorffii. The sequence goes on from NW_003314313.1 coordinate 63,619, forward strand.
AAGACTATCATTTCCAACATGCATCAAAGTAGAGAGTTTTGATTGCATAATGTGAACACGAGTAATGAGTTAACACCTCATTGCTAATCATTTCTCCAAAAGAGAAAATGATTTACGTGTTTGATCTTTCATCCCTAACGACTCTCTTTCTGGTCTTTACTTTGACTAAACCTCAAGCTTGCTTTCGCACTGCCTTCAGTCTAATTTAAGAAAAGTTTATGAGAGAGCACAACAATGATTACTTAATCAATAGACTCATCCATATAGTCCTATTTGATCCACTTGTAATCATGCCTAGGAAAGATCCACTAGTGCTGTGCTAAATAGTTACGGACCAGCCTATTTGCCACACATAGCAAACCCAGGGATGGTTTACTTTCACCCATGGTACATAGAACAACTCATGGAACCACCAATAGGCTAACATTAATCCTACCAACTCAAAGTGTAACCTTGAGTTGTTAATGTGCCTCACTCACTCGCCCAAGCTAAAACTCGTGTAAGCAAAACATCTCAATCCCTTTTATGAGCCCAAGAGCAAGCTCATATTATTATGGTACAAAAAGGTAACCAAATCCATACCTAAGGAATGATTGCAAAGCCTTTGCACCCAAACGTGTACCCACTCGAATAATCATTTTCATCTTTACGTATGCAACAAAACTAGTTGCCCAATTTCATTGGATAGTACTCATTGAGATTCACCCTCTGATACCAAATGTAGTGCACGTGGTTTTTACCCTTTATCCTATGGTGATTTACCATAGGATAACACCACGAAGCAGAACCTAAACCCTCTTTATGCCACGTTGTCCATAGGACAGTGGTGTGGAACCCAAGGTTCAAGGCCTTGGGCCACTGAATGAAGAAATCGTGCCAAACTCCCAAGCATGAAGTGAAAAAGTGATGGAACCGGTCCACAGAGTAACTCCTGAGCATACAGCCTAAAGAGTGAAGGGACAGGAGCCCGAAGCGACTTGGAATAGTCCTAGAGCAACTAACATCCCATTGCCATGACCAGCATGCAAAATGGAGCCAAATGGAGTTTGGCACTATTTCGGCATACTGGTGGCCTAACGCAAGGATATGGGTACTCCACCAACTAACATGGAATGGAACTTGGGTTTAGACCCAAGCCAGATGTAGAACAAAGATAGGCACACAAGCAAGAGCTAGACTATGCCTCAGGTTTGTCAGCCATGCCCAACCTACCCACTATCCCAACTATATATTTGGAACCCCCCATATCCCCCCCTTGAGGAAAATATGCTTTGGGCTTTCTCCCCAAGCCTCCCTTAGTATCAGGAATTAATCTCTAGGACAAGCTTGAAACTTACTAAATATGGAATGGCGCTAAATTGCGAATTTGGACACGGGACAAACACCATTGTATTCAAGCCAATCTCTACATTCTGTAGATATGCCAAATGAGCAAATCTAGACACTTTCCATAAATAGCATTTGAGACTGAATCGAGACTAATACTAATGGCATGATAGCGAGGGTGTTTGGCAGACACGGTAAGCTATCATTTAGTGAATATTGAGGGACTAAGCTCAATATTGCGGGGGTTCCCAACACTAGCAAGTGCAAGTCAACGAATGAATTTCTCTAACTAGGTCAAGTATGTTTGACTAAATAGACACTTAGGAATTCCTTCATTATGCTCATCTAGTCAAGTGCATATGCGAAGACCAATTTCTCAACTAGCTTAGGCAGAGACTGATAACGGGTCCAACAATACCAACCTCCTGCCGTCGTGGCAGTAAGGAAAGAGTGTCCGTAAGGACTGGCCAACAAATAACTTTCGATACCCAAAGTCACATTTACGACAGAGAGCTATACTATATTATAAATCAGTTAGCCATGCGTAACCTACCCACTATCCCTACTATGCAATTGGAACACCCCCGGCCCACCCGCCCCCACCACCCCCCACCTTGCTATTGATACGTCAATACCTATTTTGAGCTTTGGCTATGGCCTCAATTGTCTACACCAACATTGGTGCAGCTGCTCAATACAAGTATCAACAGTTGGGACCAACACTTTGGACATCAGTTTTAATACATCTATCATACCATACTGGATTGATAAATTTTAGTGTTTGCCCAATATTTTTAAGTTTAACCTATGCAAGTACTAGAATGTACTTGGGGCATTGCTCAGTAGCACTAGAAGCTCAATTGGCTGTTGCAAATGCCTGGGCTCTTAGAAAAAAATGAGGCATAATCCCCTTGACAAGCTAAGAAAACCCCAAATCTGGCATGGCTAGGAAGATCAATACATGTCAATATTAAGTGCAGACATGCCATTGATGTAGGGGTTGATGTGGTGGCTGCTGTATAGGCTCAACATTGGCCTATATTGTTAATATGTAAAAAGGAGCATCATACATTTTGATTAATGTCAGCTTGAAGATGTCCTTTGAGGAAATTGCTTTTGACAAATGTATTGCTTGAGCCTATCTATAAGCCAGGTCTTTTGATAGATCCAAGAACATTAGTGACAACAAAAGTTGTAAAAAAAGTTGATGATATTCTGTATTTTGTGAAACACCACTGAGAGCACATATAATAAGAATCTTGTAAAAAACACCTACCGGCTCACTACAAGACAAATATAAAGGCATGGGAGGTACATGTGAACCTTTCATCCTGGGCAAACTATAATTACCATTCGTCTACTCTATGGCTCTTGATCTCTTCATTGGTGGTGGTAAGCTCTCTTTCCTTTTTGCATTAGATTCTTTTACAACTGTTTTCAGTTTTCAAATGCCTAAAGTGATATTGATTTAGAGGTGACACTATTTCAAACAAGTAGAAATTATTGGGGCTCATATTGCATGAAGTATCTCACTGCTACCACTCATAACAGTTTTTGGTTGCCTCTAATACTTGTCTAGTTTGAAAGAAAAGGTGAGATTCCCTTTTTGGTTACATGTTCTGGTACCTATGACAAGATGCTAGACATGAGCTTCTCAAGTGAAATGGGTGCTAATGTGAAGTTTTCTTTTTGTTCCTTCCATGTCATAATTAAGTTTAGTGATTTCAGTGGGACATTAGAAAAGGCTTGGCACTTGGAAGAAAAGCTACTAGCTAGTTTGATGGACTTTATTGCTTTGAACTATAATTTTAAAGGTATGACAATAAGAAAAAAATGTTTCTTTTCGTAACTCACATAACAGGTTCCTTTCTTTGATGTCCTCCAATTTGCACCTAACTAAAATCATAGGATTGAATGCAAGTCATCAAAAGAGAAGAGCCTTTGCCTACCAAATGTGCAAGTCTAGGTCCTAGGGTCATGTTATTGTTTGAGATATTAAAATAATGCAAAGGCATTATAATATGTAAAGATGACTTTAAATATTACATAAAACATGATGATGTGTATTAGAATTCCATAAAACTTTATTCGGGTATTTTGCTTCATAAATGACTAAATTACAATCATTCTGAACAGTAAAATATGTTGGTAGAAAGCATTCAAGTTTAGGATGGCAATACTTATCTGAAGACCATAATACTTCTTTATTATATCTTAGAACTAAGTTTCCATTATTCTGCAATTTTAAAACACAGTTAAATATATTTTTAAAAGAATATGATGTTTCCCAAATCTTCTTATCTTTTGAATATAAAATAAGAATACAATCAATTTTTAAAATTAGTATATTTATACCATTAGGAGAGATTAGAAAGTTATCACTATAAATAATTTCATTAGAATATAAAATACTAAATTTTATTTGGCAATAAACTGAATTTATAACAAAATCAATTGTGCTTGAAGATGTTGATAAAGAATTAGAATCATCTGTTATTAAATTATATTTTAGTAAATACTTTGTACCTTCCTTCTCAAAAGAATCTGCGCAGTTATAGTTTATATCATCAATATAAAAAGCTAATAAATTTCGAAAACCTTGTATTAGTTTTTCACCTTTAATAGTTACACCTGTATTTTCAACAGAACAATGGTCTTTACATTGAAGAAATACTGAAACCATTCCTTTTGAAGTACTAACTTCAGTAACATCTCCATAAGTTGCTGAATATATATCATTATATTTAATTTTATCTAGTAACTTATAAAAAGCTGTAATAATCTCACCAATATCATATATATTTAGATATCCTACTCTTCCAATTTTAGGTTTCCTTGGAGCAACAATTGTATTAAACTGTAAAAATAATATACTTATGATAAGTATATTTTTTATTAACATAATTCTTGGAAAGTATAAGGAACAATTGAAATTTTTCATATTTGTAATTCATTTAATATTACATATATTATGATAGCATAGAATACAAAAATGGACATATCGTTCTAGCCAAAAACCCTGGGCTATATATAAAAGCTAAATTGAATCCTATTCAACCATTATCGAAACCTTATATCTCCTTTTCTTAAAATAATAAAAAAGAGTGAAATATATCAAAATATAAAATAAAGGTCATTTAATTTCTCATAAAGCATAAATACCATGAACTTTTAAAGTGTTATTATGGTCTAAGTTATAGTGTATTTCAACAAGGATGTCAATCTTTTTAAAAGGGGAGTATGTTATGGGTATTGAAAGCTACTTATTAATTTATTCTTTTAGATATTTTGTTTTCTGTCAAGTTAGTAGTGGATTGGTACTTCTTGAGTCCCTCTTGTCACGTGTTAATAATCAAGGTTTAACTTAAAATATTATCAATAAATATAAGATAGGAATTTATATAAAAATTTTACTGAGTAAATCTCTTTTGCTATGTTATTGGCTTTGTAGAATCCCTTATGTTAGTAACTCCGTTTTTCAAATGATAGCCTATTATTTTTCATGGCATTTTCACTATCATGTCTTGAATTCCTACTTTTATTTGTCCCATTTATTATTATAAAAAGAATTCAGATCTAATTAGGCCTATTTATAGAGAATAGAAAGTTTTTGAAAGACTATATTGTTATTCTTGTGATTTGGCACACTTTCTATTTAATGATTTTAGGAGATAGCTATAAAGGATAAGTTTAAACAAAGTTTTTATAGGGTTGGAATATAATGCTTCAAATATTTTGTCATAAGTTTATTTGGCTTTTCTCTATAAATTTACTATATACAAGTATTAATGTAATAAATATATTATAACATAATTTTTTTTTCCAAAAATTAAGCTCTAACCAATGCAAACTTGTTCAATGGTAGACATTATTCAATTATTCCATATGAAGCAATGATGGTCTTTTAATTACACTTGAGGTGTAATTAATGAAAACCTTTATATACATATAGAGATATATAAACACTTGGATAGGGAGGATTTGCAAGAGGTATTAACATTTAGGGAGATGTTTTTATTTAGGCTTATAGATAATATTAACAATAAGTTACCATCTTTGTGTGGATGATAAACATTTGTGAAGTGTGATGTATCCCTAGACAAAATGTCAAGATGTGAAATGCCTTAGCTATAAATATAAGACCATTATCTAAGATAATCTGTTTTAGACAAGAATGCTGAAACACCACTTGAAAGTATCCTATAACAATTATAAATGCACTAGCAAGATCACCAACTTCCATCCAACAAATTAAGTAATTGGACACAATAATGATATACTCATTATCAATAGTCAACCATGGAAAAGGCCCTATTATATTAAATGCCACCAATTGAAAAATGGATAGAAAATTACAATTGACTCCAATTATTTTTCCACAACACAAGAGGGAGTATTTACAAACTTAGCACTAAATAAAGTTATGCACATACCAGGTAACATCTCATTACATTTTTAGCTAATAGAAAAACTTACATAATTTCTCAGTCAAATGACAATATCTTATATGTCTTCCTAGAATAGGAAAGTGATGGTCGTATGGAGAAAGTGCCCTTTGTACGAAATACTTTAGCTACTGCATATATATAATTTTTAGAAGATCAATTTCTTGAATGTCATAAATTTGTAGTTTAACTTGTTGTAACATTGTAACACCTAATACGGTCCTTTTTATTGAGCCCTTTAGACAAACTTTATATGGTAAAATTAAGAAAATGAATTAACATTAAATCATCTACTTTGTACTTCATATGTGAAAAATGATAGGGTTTATAGTGCTATTGTTGTCCCACTTGTATGTGGCCTAAGTGTTCAGTAGAATTCACTCAAATCAGTGGAAAAATGCTTATCAAATACTGATCTTAGGATTTAGCATTAATAACTCATGACAATCGTAAAAGCAAACTCAACTACATTGGTAATATCAAATTATGACCTTATAAGAGTTTATATGATGAAGCACCAGTAGAATTCTATATCCCCATGACATATGTATACCAAAGAAATAGTAAATAACCATCACAATCTGAATGCTGCAAATTCATGTACTTTGTGATCACTATTTTTGAAAGTCCAAATGAGCCATTCCACTAAACCCTTTGTTTATGGATGATAAGTACTTGCAAAAGTGTGGCATATTCCAAGAAAAATGTTAAAATATGAAATTCTTTAGCTTTAAATGTAAGACTATTATTTAAGAAAATCCACTCTAGAGAAAAATGTTCAAATACCACTCGATTGAGTAGAAAGTATTTAACAAAATTGCAAACACACTAGCAAGAGCACTAACTTCCACTTAGTGAATCAAATAGTTAAAAGCAATAATGATTTACTTATTGCTAGCAATTGACTATGGAAAAGGCCACCACCACCACCAAACACCACCAACTCAAATGAATAGGAAATTATAATTAATTCCAGCCATCCTTCCATAACATAAGGAGAAATATTACGAGCTTTACACCAAAAGCAACTATATATATACCAAATAACATTACATCACATCTTCAGTTAATAGAAAAATCTATGCATCTTTTTAATAACAAGATAATATCTTATATATCCATCTAGAATAAGAAAGTTATGGTAGATATAGAGAAAGTGTGGAATAAAAATTGAAGGCACCATTAGCCATAAATGTTCATTAAGATTAGTCCTCACAAAATAAAGAAGGTCCTCTTCAACATGATATTAAGAATGTAAATGTCAAAATGGCAAATTATCAATAAGTGATATAAGGTCCTCAAATCTATCATAAAGCCTTCAAATCTATGACTTAGGCTTTTAAGCCTCACGAATCTTATCAAAAGAAGGTAAATTTTGTTTTGTACTTTATGTACACTAAACATCAACTACACCAACCACCGATAGCATAAAATCCTTATTAAAAAAATCTATAGATGCTAAAATAATAAGCTCATCAAGAACATAAGAAGAAAGTAAGGAAGGAATAAGAGCTCAAGAAAAGGTGTTAACATTAGTCATAAAACTCTTTGGGTGATGAACAACATTAAAATCATCAATTAAATCAATTCATATTATCCTTGAATATATTATTACAATTAAAATCATCATTAAAATCATATTTTAAGCTTTAGGGCTCACCAAGTATTACGACCAACCAAATTCTTTCACTTCAATAATGAAGTAATCACACCATGATCATCTTTACAACCTCCAAAAACCATACAAATATGCATGAAGTTTTTCAAAACCTTAAATTATTACTAAACACTTTTCTGTTATGGAGTAGTTCACCCCCATTAGTTCTAATATACAATTTATGTACGCAATGAGATGATATTGACTAATATACTTATTCTCTCTTGCATCAATACACCCCTAAGATCAATATTATAAGCTTTCAAATCCATGGCTCAGGCTTTTGAGCCTCATGAACCTTAGGAAGTTGGTTTAAGAGTGAAGTGGATAAAATAAAAGATCAAGTGTAATTTAGATATGCCAAAATTAGAAGAGTTATTAACAACTCTTTGAAATTTATAAATGGCCATTTATAGTCCTTAGACCAAATGAAAAATGATGTTATTAACTTTAACAATACTCATAATGGTGTAGTACGATCAAAAAGACATGTGTATGTGATCATAGGATGAGATTTGAATATACTATCACTATGAATCATTGAAACCTTAGGGGTAAATAGAGATAAAATAGCCACTAAAATCTTTCTCATTGAGCAATTGCCCATTTTCTAGTTGGCTTAAGAAAAAAGAGATAAAATACATTACAAAAAACTAACTTTAACTCTTTTATGAAATTGAATGGTTAATGCTCTTTATCTAAGTATGGGTGGCACTACCTACTTAAATACCTTATATGGCTCATTGGAATCTTGTTTTAGGACAGGGCATCATAGTGGCAAAAGGTAGAGGGAGTATTTATGAAGTTTTTATTATGCTATAGTGTTTCAAAATGACATCCCAAAATCCTGAACCATGAAAAGAAAAATGAGTGGTCCTTTTACTTAATGACCAAAGGTATAGCTACATAGTGAAGAAGTCCCAAAAGGTAATGGGATTTAGTGAACTTGTGGTGGTGTTGGTGAACATTCTTAACTTGATTCATTTTGATATATTTGTCTTTGCACAAAGCAAGAAGCTTTGGAAGCAAACACTAGATTACATCACTGACTCAAACAACTTTTGATAAAAACAATGCAATTGTTAAAAAGTATTATCACAATTGTCAACATGTCTAACTATGTGCTTAAAGATATCCAGAAGAAGGTTCCAATCCACACAAATGAGTGTGCTCAAACCATTGTACCATTGTAATATTGTCTCTTAGAGACATAATGAAAACTCACTTAGATGCTAAGCATCATTCTATGATAGGTAACAATCACTGTAAAATGATTGAATTAATGGTACACATCATTCTAGGATCCTTATGGAAGAACTCTAATCAAATGTGAGGATTATCAATAATAGCAAAAGGAGCTATACCACACACTGTGAATGTTACCATTAATTAAATCTGATTATTCAACTGCAACTGTATAGCATTGAGCAAGTGCACCAATTGCTACTCTAGAGTCAAAAGAGGAGGAGGTTACTGCTCTGCCATAAAAAATGATGTAAAGTAGAAAAACAAAACAGAAGAAATTTAAAAACTACAAAAATAGAGAGATTTAGATAATGCAAAAACTAAATTTAAATCAAATACATAAATCCAAACACTCTGCAAGAACAATTAAAACCACCTTGTATAGAAATATAGAAATAAAATACAAAATATACATATTTAACCCTAGCTTATATACAAGAGTAAATGTTCCAAACTTAAACTAATACAAAATCCCACTACACTAATATTAATATATGGCATTATAATTGTACACTTAGACCTCACAATTTTAATTTTCTTTTGTTTTCAAGCTTGTCTCTAGAAGATTTTTCTCACAGTGCATATTCCTACTGTGAACAAATGTTAAGTATGCACAAAGAAGGCCTTCAAAATTTTCTCTCTATGCCAAAGTCTTTATATCTCCCAGCACCATTTTTGTGTTTCAAGTTAATCCTCAAAAGTAATTTTTCATCCACTCACGCTCCGACTTCTGGACCTCGATCTACACAAAACATGGGATTTGATATTTACTAGCAAACTAGGGGAATTGTCTGATGCACCAGTGGACACTTCTATCAGCCTGGAACTTCACATATTGGTATGCTTTCCCTCAAAACCAGGAGCAGGAGACAACTTTATACATCTTAACATATACTAGAATATTCAAGGATTTTCATAGAGACTCTCCAAGCCTGAGCTTTCCATCACTATTTCAGATATGGATCAAGAGCTCCCTATTAGGAGATAAAGATGTAAAGTTGCTCCGGAGCTGCTGGAGGATAAGATACTAGAGTCTTGATGACAACACAATTTTCATTCCTGACGGTCTAAATCCCTCTCCAACTTACACAGATTGCGATGGTATCCTACCCACAAAACCCCAACCTTGAGGGGGCCAAATCTAGAAATTCATAAAACCTTAGCTACAACTTTAACAAGACAACGCAAGGCTTGCTCACCCGGTAAAACACCCTGCCCTGGAGCAATGCAGAAGGCACTGGCCCATACTCCCGCGAGTCTCTCGACTTGTGGAAGTTATCCCCTTGAAGCCAGACATGTCCCTTCGGTATCTGCAAATGATAGAACTAAACACCAAAAGGTATAGAAACTCGAGTGAGCACCTTAACCTTTGCCGAACCTCCTTTATCACTCACCACAGTGATGGTGTCACCCTCCAGGCCAAGGATTCTCTTGCAGACTACCATGCGTGGATCGGATGGTGATCTCGCCATGACAACGTCCCCGACTCTGATTTTCCCAAGCTTTACCGACAATCGCTCGGTCACCAGGATGTCCCCTCGTATATTAAACGTTGGAAGCATACTGGGTCCAATGCACTGCGAAGAACAAACGGGCAGTGTTAAGATCTTTGCATAGCAAAAAGAAAGTAGGAGCATAAAGCAAGCACAAGATATAAAGGATGAAACCAAATAGAAAATATTTTGAAGAACAATCTAACATCGCGATGCAATGAATCAGGAGAAATTGTACTGATGTGCGAAATCCAATACATCGCACGACCGATGGATCAATGCAGGGGAAAAATCCAGAAAACAATGTGGCAAAGGCCATGAACCGGAAGAAAGAAGCAATGCGTGATCGAAGCGCCTCACCTGTTGAATCTGGAGGACGTGATTGGAGAAGACATCCATAAAGCACACACATTGCACAATCGCAGCGCCTCGCCCAGCCACATCGCTCAAGCTCTTCCATAGCATCGTTGCCCTGGCATCTTCTGTCAAGCCCTACCTGCATATTCCGTCTGCAACATATTCCGTTGGGAGCAAAGCATATGCCGTCTTCGTCTTCCTCCCGAAACCTAGCAATGGCCGGCGGCGAATGACCGCCGTGAGTGCTTGTTGCAGGGAATCCCTCGCTCGCCTCTTGCGCCAATGCTCCAGCCTCGTCGAGGGGCGAGCCCTCCACGCCAGGATCGCCGCCGCTGGGTTCGCGGATCGCGATGTGCTGCTCAGCAACATGCTTGTTCGAATGTATGGCAACTGCGGCAGCGTGGGCGATGCCTGCCGCGTCTTCGACGCCATCGAGCCCAAGAATCGCTTCTCCTGGAACATGATCCTGGCCGCCTACGCGGAGAATGGCCACATCGACGCAGCGCGCGCGGCGTTCGTCGCCATGCCCGCGCGGGATCTGGTTGCGTGGACAGTCCTTATAGCCGGATTCGCGAAGAGCGGCGAGATGGAAGCCGCGATAGCTACGTTCTTGCGGACGCCCCAGTGGGATTCCCCTTGCTGGAATGTGCTTATCGCGGCATTTGCCCAAACAGGGCAATGTGCTCAAGCGAAGCATGTCTTTGATTTCATGCCCGAGCCCGATTCCATCTCCTGGAACACACTGATGCAAGCTTTCGCGCAGCACCATTCAATCTGTGATGCCAAAGAAATCTTTGATCGAATGCCCGCGCGGCAGCTCTCGTCCTGGAATTGTCTACTCACTGCATCTGCCCAAGCAGGGGATTTGCAGTGGATTGACGATGTCTTTGATCGGATTCCTCTCCATGATGTGATCTCCTGGACGGCATTTCTAGGGGCCTATGCTGAATCACACAAGCTCGATTCAGCACAAGAGATCTTCGATCGTATGCCCGAGAGGAACGCAATCTCTTGGAACGCGATGATCGCGGTAAATGCCAAAGCGGGGCGAATCCACGATTCGTGGTCGATGCTGCGGAGGATGCCCCAGCACAGCGTCAATCCCTGGAACGCGATCCTCCAGCACTGCCCGTCGATCGACCGCGCGCGCGAGCTCTTCCAATCGATGCGCCACAGGAACCTCTTGTCCTGGAACACTGCTCTCGGGGTCTTTGCGGAGCAAATGGCCGCGATGGGCGAGCTCTTCGATCGAATGCCAGCGCGCAGCATTGTCTCCTTCAACGCCGCGATCAAAGCCCACACCGATCGCGGGGACGTGCACGGCGCGATGGCGGTGCTGGATTCCATCCCAGGCGACGGTGGTAGTGGCGGCGATCTCATCTCCTGGACGATGATCGTGGCGGCCCACGCCCGCCGCTATGGCGGCGCTGCCGACGCGATCTACCTCTTCGATCGCCTCCCTCACCGCGATCTCTACTGCTGGAACGCGCTCCTCGTCGCGCTGGCTGAGAACGTTTTGAGCGGCGATCATCTCATCCACGCGAAGAGGCTCTTCGATCGAATGCCCGCCCACGATTCGTGCGCTAGCAACGCGATGATCCAGGCGCTCGCGGCGGAGCATCGAATCGATGGCGCCAAGACCGTGTTTGATCGAATCCCCCGCCCGGATCTCCAGCTCCTCCCAGGAACATCGATGATCAGCCTTCTCGGCCGGAGTGGTGGATCATCCCTCTCCCAGGCACTGGCGATCTTCCACGGCCTCGCCCAGCGCGATCAGGCCTCCTGGAACGCGATCGTGGAGGCGTGCGCTCGATTCGGGGAGCCGACCATTGCTGCCGCCGCGATCGATCGAATGCCGCAGCGCGACGAGATCGCATGGGTGGTGATCATCACCGAGCTCGCACAGCACGAAGGAGGATCCATAGATCGATCAAAAGCCCTCTTTGATTCGATCGGCGAGCCGACCACCGCGATCTGGAACGCGATCATCGCGGCCCACGGCCACTGCAAGCTCTACCGCGGGGCCATCCAGTGCTTCCGCGAGATGGATCTCTCCGGAGTGGAGAGCGACGAGGTGACGTTCTTGGCAGTCCTGGATGCTTGCCTGGGAGCTCCAGCGCTGGCCGAGGGGAGGATCATCCACGCCAGCTTGGTGGATCGATTCCACTCCCGCCACTACTCGGAGATCATCACCAACACGCTCATCAACTTCTATGGCAAATCCGGGTGCTTGCGCGAGGCCATGGAGATCTTCCATGGATCAAAGCTCGGTGGTATCTCCTCCACGTCATGGAATGTGATGATCGGAGCTTACGCTCACAATGGTCTCTCGGATCGAGCCAGCGAGCTCCTGGAGCTCATGGCGCTGGATGGATCTCTCCCGGATGCCTCGACGCTTATGAGCCTTCTCACAGCTTGCGCTCACGCCGGGAAGCTCCGCTACGCCCGAGACTACTTCGTCACTCTCAAGGGGGATTTCTTCGTGGAGCCCGACCGCGATCACTTTGGCTGCGTTGTGGATCTCTTGGGACGATCCGGGAGGCTCCAGGAAGCGCTGGAGCTCGTGGAGAGCATGCCTTTCGAGCCCGACGCGGTGGCATTGACGAGCTTGCTGAGCTCGTGTAGGAATTTGCACTCGTCCGACGAGGAACTCGCGATTGGAGGGCGCGTTCTTGGAAAGTTGGCGGAGGTGAGCTCGAGATCCGCGGTGTTTGTCATGGCCTCAAGCATGCAAAGGGACGTCCAAGGTAAAAATCGATTCTTTCTATAGTGCTTCTTAACTTGTATTTTTCTTTTTGGGTGTTAGCGTGAACGCGGCTATGGCGGAGAGGCTGGAATTGGGAGAAGCGGCCCCAAACTTTGAGGTGTGCTCGCAGCATTTCTTGTTTCGATTTAATTTGTTTCTCTAACTCTTGGGAAGTTTCAGCTCCCGGAGCCTTTGAGTGGAAAGACATGGAAGCTCGAGGATTTCAAGCAATCTCCAGCACTTTTGGTGACTTTGCTTCTTCTTTTCGTCCAGGAGATTCTAAAACTTGTTTTGCAGGTGATGTTTATCTGCAACCATTGTCCATATGTTGTGCATCTGAAGGAAGCCATTGCCAAGCTTGCACAAGAGTATTCACAGGTGGAAGGGAAATCTTTCCTTTTTCTCCTTCTTGGGTTTTAATAGCGTTTGTGCAACAGAAGGGTGTTGCTGTGGTTGGAATCTCCTCAAACTCGGTGGCAACACATCCAGAAGTGAGAAAATTTCGCTTGTTTTTCGCTTTTCTTGCTTTTGTCTTTCTTTTTTCTTTTTCTAGTTTGCAGAAGTTTTGAGAGTTTGTTTGATGTGTAGGATGGACCTCAGATGATGGCAGAGGATGCTAAAAAATTTGGCTACAACTTCCCATATCTTTATGACGAGGCATGTATTTTCTTTTCTCTAGAGCTCTCTCTCTCTCTCTGTGTCTCTCGTGTTTTCTCTTATTTTGTCTAAATCCTTGTCTCCACAGACTCAGCAAGTTGCTAAGGCTTATGGAGCTGTTTGCACTCCGGAGTTTTTCTTGTTCAAAAAGGTAACTTGGTTTTCTCGCATAACAGTTGGAAAAAAAAACATCTTTTCTCCTACCAGTCAGAAGAAAAATGCTTCGAGCTCGTATACCACGGCAGATTCGACGAGTCCCGCCCTCGCAGCGGCAAGCCCATAACCGGAAGGCATGGCTCTATGCTCCAATTTCCATATCCAGTCCAAGCTATAGCTAATTCGCTTTGGTTGATGTTTACAGTGATATTCGCGAGGCACTGGACTGTGTTCTTTCTGGCAAGCCAATTTCTGGGACACAATTCGCAAGGTCAGAAATATATCTTTCTTTTTCTCTCTTGTTTCTCACACGATTTTTTTACTACAAATACAGTGTTGGCTGCACTATCAAATGGCACCCGCAGTGAGCTTAAAGCTCCATCTTTTAAGCCTGTTTGCTACAGTTTTTAAAGTAAGTTCTTTGTATTTCTTTGTGTTCAAGCAGGAAATAAGCTTCAAGAGCAAAAACCATGAGTGTTTTTTAAGAAGTGTTTTTTACAATCAAAACAAAAGAATTAAATTCTCTGCTTTTTTTCTTTTTTTTTTGGTTTTTCCGTTTAGCTGCCAGGAACAAATCTGGTGGCATAGGCCCAAGCATTGTTGACCACAGGGTTGTCGAGATGATCGAACAAGTTTTCCAAAGGTCCCTTGCCGGTGACAATAGCTTGGACGAAGAAACCGAACATGGAGAACATCGCCAGCCTTCCATTCTTGATCTCCTTCACCTTGAGCTCCGCCAGAGTCTCGGGGTCGTCAGCAAACCCCAGGGGATCAAAGTACTGGCCACCGGGATACAAGTCACCGCCTTCTCCAACGTCAGGAAGTCCATTGATCCTGTAACCCTCGACCAGTCCCATGAGAATCACTTGGCAAGCCCAGATGGCGAGGATGCTTTGAGCGTGAACCAAGTTGGGATTGCCGAGATAGTCGAGCCCTCCGTCGGAGAAGATCTGGGAGCCGGCCTTGAACCACACTTTCTCCTTGAACTCCACACCGACCCATTTGGAGAGGACCTCCGGGAAGACGCAGCCAAGAGCTCCCAGCATCGCCCAGCGTCCGTGGATCAGCTGGTTTGTTTATCAAAAAGAAAAGAAACAACAAGTTGGTTTTCAAACTTACGAACACGAGAAGAGATCCAAGAAGTTTGGAAGTTCTTCCAAAGTTCTTGGAACTAAACGAGCGTACCTCGAGAGCGCGGTTGCGAGCAAAGGCCTCTGGATCAGCGGAGAGTCCGGCAGTGTCCCAGCCATAATCGCCAGGAAACTCTCCCTTCAAGTAGGATGGAGTTTGTGCGGAGAAAGGACCCAGGAACTTGACACGGTCTGGTCCATACCAGAGATCCTGGAGAGCAAAAAATTTATTAGAATTTTGAAGCAATGTAGGTGCTGGAGAGTAACTTTCGAGAGCTTACCATTGAAACCTTTGCTTGGCACTGGACGGATCTACCGCGAAGAGCATTCTTCCTGGACCCGGATCCCCGCAAGAAGGAGCTGCCGGACGCAGCCGCGGTGGATGCTGCAATCATCGCTGCTGCCATCTCAAGCTCTCTCTCTCTCTCTCTCTCTCTCTCTCGATCGATCGAGCGACTTACAAAAAACGAATGCGTCTATACTGTTTTAAAACCACACAACAATCCACGGAGGAGATAGGGTGAATGAATTACGTCCAATGGAAGGCTGCCTCGTGGCGTAGCCAAATCTCCACGTGGCGACGTTGTGGAAGCCCTTTAGATTCTGTGCTAGGCATATTCCAATCACTAGACCGAGAGAGGGATGTTTCTTCTCGTCCCTGAAATTGTTGATGTTTTAGGAGTCCATGTTACATGGGGAACATGTAAAGCTTTCTTCTTTGCACATTATGAATATAAGGAGTCAGCCCTCCAGCCTTGAGCACCTACCTTTGACAGTTCTACAAACTTTCTGAGTATGGTGCAATCGGCTAGAGTTAAGGTCATTACAGCTTGTAAAAGGCATTGAAGTTTTTAACAGAAGTCTAGTGAATTAATGCTCTTTAGCACTTGAATAAAAAGCCATTGGCTACCTTCAGCTGAGGATGATCTAATGGTTGGAGCAAACAAATGAAAGATGGCCACATCATCCAGAGATGGATGGATGCTTCTTGAGTCATTTAACCTCAAAAAGGGAAAACTTTAACTTTATATTGATATTAAAGGCTATGAAAATACTTTTTAAATATCTATATGAATCCTTTTTGGTTGTTTTCTGAGAAGATTCCATGAAAATGATCTATGATAAAAAGTTAATATATATCCTTTTTTAACATTACAACACTTGTTACAGATTAAGAGAGTTAAAACATAGACAATGTAAATAAATTAGAATAAAAGATTTATAATAATAAATACTAAATAATAGCTTTATAATTTATGCAAATGCAAAACATTTTCATTGTTAATAAAAAATGTTCTTTATGATTTTATTAACTCTCATATGTCTTCTATTAACAAATTTTAAATCATGTCTCACTAAACCAAATATAAAATGGGGAACAAATTATACTTTGACAAATGATGATATTAATAATATACTTTCATATGGTTTTGATACATTAATTTCAGAGATACTAGTGATTCAATTTTTCACCAAACTATAATAACTGAATATCTATAAATTTTGGACAAAGTGTGCAGTTGTAAGTGTTAAATGTTTTGTAGGTAATCCTACAAATTATTTTGTAAGTAGCCTTTCAAATAATTCTATTTCGGGTTTAAATATAAAAAATAGAATTCCTTATTTAGTTAAAAAATATAATAATACTATAAGAATAACAAAATCTAGTGAATGCACTATTATAGCTATTAATTTTGAAATTAATTATTTGTTTATTATTGGCAAAATAAGAATTTAACATATTTAACATATATACCAATATTTTCTAGAATAACTTATTTTCATAAAAATTGTGATATAAGTTTCTCAACATTATATGCAAGATACCCAAAAAATTCATTAAAAAAGGGTAAATTTTTTAAATCCTCTAATGGGAAGAATATAGTTTATTTAAATTTAAATTTTATACTTAAACTTTATTCTGGAGAAAATTTATTATAAAAGTCTGACAATAAAGAATATAATGATAATTGTATACTTACTCTCTAAACTAATGGCAACCTTATTTTATATAATTAATATTTTAAAAATTTATGATTAATAAATAAATTTTGTGTTAAATGTTTTTTTCTCACATATATTATTATTCAAAACGATTGCAATTTTGTAAGTTATAATGCTTCAGCACCAAATAAATATTGGTGGGCAAACATGTTGGATGCATAAAATAAAATAATTATTTTTTACTGTAAAAATTTTAACTGCAATATATTAAAGTAATTTTTAATAATTTTAATTTGAATATCCTACTAGTAAACCTTAGGGTTTCTTGTTCTATCCATGGGGCAAGCGTCTTCGATCGAGGAGGCTGTGGAAGTGAAAGCGCCGTCCATGGAGGAACGACCTTCTCTATCATTGCCTGCAAAAACGCTTATTGCTGGTGTTGCGTTTGGAGCATCGCTGCCGATTGCGCAGGTATTTTGATCTTCTGGACGGGGAAATTTCACTCCCTTTTTGCTGGAAGCGTGTAGGAAAGCTTTGCAGGATTTCCTGTGCCACTCCACTTGCGAGCTCGGCTTTTGGTGCGGCGTTTGTGGCTTTATGCTCGACATCTTCAATGCAGGTTCTTTTTCTTCTTTCTTCTTTCTTTGAAGAAACTGAAAGTAGATTGAATAGATTGTGAATCAAATCGAAAGGATTGCTGCTGCCGAGTTTCCAGATGTTGATGCTGGTTTCTCGTCGTCGTCTCAAATTCTTCCTGTGCTCTTACCAGCGTTGATAGGCCTCGTATCCTTCAAGGTATAGAATCAAGAGTACAAGTTTATGTTTCCTGCTTAAAACCAAATGGAAATCTTGTGCAGGCTTTAGGTGGCAAGTATCGGAATCTATTGCCAAGTGATGTGCGATTTCCTGGAGTTTATGCACTGGCTTATCTTCCTTGTAAGTTCTCAACTCTTCCATTTTGTTTCCTCGCATAAAGATCATCTCACAGCAGGAATGCGCTATGCCTCCAAGCACGAAAAGTTCCTCATCAGGCTTTTGTACAGAGAGTTTGGTTGCCACCACTGCGGCAAGACAATCGGAGAAAGGTAAAATCCCAAAACACTTAGCTTTGAAGCCTTCGATAGCGATTGATGATCTCGGTTAGCATTGCAGATCACATACCGCCTAATGCTCTTCACTGGAAGCCTCGGCGCCGGCTCAAACTGACCCAAAAGTTCTATCCTCAGTGCATTCCTTGCATGAAAGTCCAGAGCAGCTCACTCCGGCATGGATTGAATCCACTGGTCTATCACCACAAATCCGGCTGGCCACAGGTACTCGAAAGCTAAAAAAAACTCTATTCGCTCCACCAGGCTAAAAACTTCCCGTGTTTCTGTTCAGCCATTTGTATTTTCAGGCTTTTTTCTGCCTGCTCTTGTTCCAGATGCTGAAGAGCTCAAAGGAGAGCTGCTAACCTACCATTTTGCAAAGTGGACTTGACATTCTTTCTGACCGGAAGAACCATTTTATTAGTTTTAACATTTTTATATTTTTTCCGGTTGTGGAAAAGATTTACAAACATTTTTGTTTCCTTTTTGTACAGTCCAAAACATGCAAAACCTCTAGAAAACACTCTCTTTGAATGCTTGCTCAAGGAGAGGTCTAAACCTGTGCAGGGACAGCATGACATCCTGGTTCTGCAAGTAAATCTTCTTCATCTCCCACCAGCCCTTGGAGGTGATCTCCTCAGGATGTGCAACAGCTGCACTCTCCCGCCCCAGCTTCTTCACCAGGCTGCTCTCCTCCGCCACGATCTTGTACTCCAAATACCTAAGCCCTGCTTTCATGGCTGGCTGGCCATAGTAAGTCTGCGCAGCCCATTCCGTCCCCAGAGGAACAATCTGAATGAAAACCGAAGCCGGCCTCATAAACAGGAAGTGCGTGAGTGCCGCCCCATGCACGCCAACCATGACATGGGCCGAGTGCAGCTCCTCGTGAAGCTCAAACAGGGACGAGTGCGAGTTTGGTGCGAGCACAACGACACGGAACCCGATCTTCTTGGCCAGCCTCACGAGCGCGTTCTGGTTGAGCAAGACCCTGCTGCCCTTCCGGGCCAGCAGCACCAACTTTGGGCTCGAAGATCCGCCAACTTTGTTGCCAACTTTTGCGACGCGGGACATGGGCTTGAGTGGAGATTTCTGGGAGTTGAGCGAGGCTTTGAGCAGCTGCTGGAAGTCGCGCATTGAAGCTTCTGGTGCTTGGCTGGCGATGGCGAGCTCGTCGTGAATTTGCATCCCCAGGATTGCTTGCGGGAAGCAGTGGACACGCTTGGATCGATCGAAATCCTGGACGGGATAGTTTGAGAGCTTGCTCACGATGCTACCGTATTTCATCATCCACCATCTGTGGAGCTCCAGGACGAGGAAGACAACCTCGCCATGGAATTTGTGCGAGGTGATGAAGAGGGGAATGAGGCCGTCGTTAAACTCGTGGTAGACGTTGCCGGTGTAGCCGCCCGTGGAGAGGATCACCGCCGGGACGGAATGGTTTGTGTCGCAGGGCATGCTGGGCGAGGAGCTGCGAGGGAGGATTTCCAGCGAGACCTCTCCAATTGTGGCCATGCAGCTCTTCTCCCATTTTCTTGTGTAAGGCTTGATCTTTGCCACAACTTGGTGTGATTCTTGGGGTGATTCTGCGTCCAGGAGCGCGACTTTTCCGGCTCTTCCACCGCTCACTCGGACGTCGCCTCGCAATTCGCATACGTCGGTTCGAAAGTGAGAGAAATCGCAAGTGATGTTTGCTTTGATTTTCTCCATATTCAAGCCTGCGTAGCCAAGAGCACGAAACCTTACAAATGGTTTGCGAATTTCCTACAAATCGAATCGCACCTAGTCCTTGAGCTTTCTCTTCTTGAGCTACCGGTTGCTGGGCTCGATCCTGGTTTCCATTGCTGAATTTCCCCAACAACAAGTTCATCCGCCTGCCGGGATTGCTCCTGAAAAGAATGAACAGCTCTGGAACATCATCTGCGAGAAAAATTGTCAATCAAGAAAATTCACAGAGAAATTGAGCTCTGGCGCATCGATTCCTACAAACTATTGCTGCTCTGTGCTGGATGACGCTCAACAATTCCACGATTATCCAGCTCCCCAGTGCCGCGAAACAGAGGACAACTCTTGCGCTCCGGCGATTCTTCTTCCATCCCTTCGCCATTGCAAGGATTGAGAGAAACGGGCCAAGAGGTCTTCAATGTACAGCCGGGCCAAAGGCACGTATGACTCGGAGAAAGAACGAACGGTTTTGCAAAACAAAAGTTTTCTTTTTTCTCGATCGCAGCCGTCGGTGGCCAGAAGGTTGGCAGCCGTCGATGGGCGAAAATCCAAAACATCGTGTGAGACACCCAATTGAATCAAACAACCAAGCTTTGCTACACAGCTTTCACATATAAATTTGTGAATCATGGGCTCTCACTCACTACTTAATTCTTTCGTTATCTCCCCTAATTCTCTTTTGGTTTTCTTTTTTCCTTGCACGTCTCTATCGCCACCATTGCATTCATTTTGCTTACGTAGACGTCGCTGTTGTGGTCCGTCCGATCCGACGAAGCCGTGTTCCACGTAAAGCTGGAAGATGAGTACAACGGAGTCATTATCAGCGGGGTATCTTTTACACGAATAATACTCTGTTTAAACCCGGGCCTGCTGGCTTCAATTGGCTTGGGTTGGTGGCACATTGCCTTTAAAATTAAAATCGATAATATTAAATTAAGCCATCTGGCTGGCTTAACCTTTTGCGTCCAGATTTTGCTTGATCTACATAGTTGTTATCAAACTGTTCTGATAATTAAATTAAAATATATGCAAATATTAATGAACTGAAATATCTAGGAGCTTTAAAAGTAATGTAGAGCATAACTAAATACGTTTTTTAGAAAACAATAAAGAATATTATGTAATAGTACAGCTAAACTTTCATGGAATCTATTTATTTATAAATAAAAAAAATGTTATATTAAAATATTGGGATAAATCAAGAACTTGTTTAACTGTATTTTAAAATAATTGGAATTTACTTTTCGCTAAAGATATAAGGTGAAGCTATTATGGTTTTTAAATTTTTGATAAGTATTTTAATAATAAAATTAAAAGTTATGAAGTATGTGAATAATAATAATAAAAACATTTTTGTCATATAAACTATATAATAAATATACTTCATGATAATATAATAGTAATTTTTTATATATATTACTTATTTTTCTCAATTTTAACCATACAGTCCACTACACCAATTATAATGAAAATATAGATAGCCTATACCTCTCTGTTCATTTTTTTTCTTACAACAAACAAGCTTGCAGGATTTTTAAAAACTTAGAAGAAATAAATTTATTTATTAAAATTTATTATAATTATGAAAAATAAATTACAATAAATTTTATACTCTGAAAGAATTACTAATCTAGTAAAATGTATTTGAATTCTATACATTTAGTTCACTGGGTTATTGTTAAGTATATTTTGATATAAAAAATATATATCTAGACAAGAGGAAGCTATTCCTCTGAAAGAAATATACACATTCTTTTTTATTTTATTTTTTTGGTTGTTTCCTGGCTCATTAGATGGATTGAAATATATCATTTGTATGAGTTTATGTTTGGGTTCATAATTAAGGCATATTAGCAACTTAAAGTCTGGCAGAATTTATGTTAACATATTAGTGATTATCATTATTTATTACCATATAACTATAGGTAAACGTAAACCTCCCTTGAGAGAGAAATTTTTATATAATAAGTATTTAAAAGTAATTATGCATTTTTATGGCAATTGTGAATTTTAAAATTAGTATTAGAAACTAATATAACTTAAAAATATAAAACTTAATTTTCATCTTCTTATACACTAAGTTTGTAATTGGTGCAGACCCTAACCAAAAATAATTATGATTTAAAATTTAGAGAAACTAAAATCTTATTCATAGAATATACAAATGTGGTATATTAATATATCCACTTATTAAAATTATAGAAATAGTGTTATACTTAAAGCATTTTATGGTAACTTCTTTGTTATTATATGCATAAAACATAATTTTTAAATTTCTAATTGTGAGTGCTCAAGATATAGGAATAAGTATATTAATTGGGATTTAGACCCTTGCTTATATATAAAAATGGATAGATTAAATTTAATCTTGAATGGACAGTTTTTATGCTATAGTACTATAATTAGTGTATTACCTAACTAGGGTAATATGTATGTGTCTATGTGTATGTCTCTCTCTCTCTCTCTCTCTCTTTCTCTCTCTCTCTCTCTCTCTCTCTCTCTTTCTCTCTCTCTCTCTCTCTCTCTCTCTCTCTATATATATATATATATATATCTGTGTGTGTGTGTATGTATATGTATGTATATATTTTTACAAACCTTACACCATCTTGCCCTCTAGAAGATGACAACAAGTTAGGTGGAACATTTGGAGCTTTTGTGGGGCAATTATAAACTACCACAAGAATCTAAAACTCCCATAAAACTATTAACAAAGTTTCTAACAACCATGATTGAAAAAAAACCCAAAACTATTACATAAGCATTAGTCCACTATAGAATTTTAATGCACCACTTGCAACTTTGTGTGCAATTGCCAAATGCTTAAACCAACCATGAAACCATAGTTTCAAACTAAAGTAAAGGACTTTAAAAACTATTATTGTCTATAGAGTTGGTCTAAAGTTGAGTGTAAGCTCTTGAATTTGGACTTCCAGGGAGGTCATTTACCCCAGTACTATTGAAACCCAAAGACGCTTAACCTCAAATATTCCAAAACCCTTAACCGATTGGAAAAGGGGGTGCACTTTTATTTATGGGCCCTTTCCCTCTATATTTAAACCCCATGGACCATCTCTCAAATCGTTCTCTTTAGTTGCTTACAATCCACCATGCTTCCCTGCAAGTTCACGCCCTCATGAACAGAAGCTGAGAGCCATAGCTCTCCTAAGAGCCCCGCTCTCTTGACACCCTACCCCTTGGGTCGAGCCCAATAGGAGTAAACTGGACCAGCCACGTGTCAATAACATGTGGTATGATTCTCCTAGCCAACTAACAAAGTCAAACCCGAGACCGCTCTAATATCAAATATAAGCTCCCAAATTTGGACTTCCCATGAGGTCACCCAACCCAGTACTATTCAAACCCAAGGATGCTTAACCCCTAATATCCCAAGACCCTTAACCAATTGAAAAAGGGGGTGCACTTTTATTCATGGGCCCTTTCCTTTTATATTTGAACCCCATAGACCGTCTCTCAAGTTGTTGTCTTTGGTTGTTTATATTGAGTTGAGTTCACAAGTTGAGCTCAATTTAGCTCAAGTCAATACTAGTCATTATAGTCAACCATAAGTATTATAAGGAAATATTAAATCAGAAAAATGTTATTCTTTGGTGAACTTGAAATTTATGAATTTAAGTATCAATGGTTCAGAGAAATTTCTATTTTTTGAATCTTTCTAATGCAATTTATACAATAAAATACTGTTTCTAGAATTAGAAGTTCGTTTGAACCCATAGAAATTTTTGGGCTTTATTGGTCTCAAATAAAATGGGAATATTGAAGTTCGAATGAACTTAAAATTTCTATTGTACATTTTAACATTTTAACATTTCAACAATTGACCAAAAATATATAAATAATTTGAAACACTGATTCACTCATTCATTCTTTAGGGTTTACAGAGATGGGAAGCAATGAAGACAAAAAATCTGTAAGTAGTTTTAGCATACAGAAATGTGAGAATATTAATTTTGTTTCACTACCACAATTTTCATATTATACGCCTAGTCTTTATTACCCATCCGGAAATGTGGAGACCATTGTCACTATTGATAAAAATGCTCTTGTTACTTTTGAAACAACAATCCAAAGCAAGAGAAAAGAAGAAATGAATAGCACAGCAGAAAGCACTAATAAATCCACTCTATAAACCTTTCAATGGCTTTTGTAATCCACTAAAATAAATTTTAAAAAAAGTGTATATATATATATATATATATATATATATATATATATATCTTATTTTTTTTGATATGTTTTGTCTTTGCAAAGAGTGTAAGTATATATAATGTGGACAAATCAAAGAGTTACATTTATATATGATTTTGGGATTGAAAGGTAATCTTGCAAAAAGGCATACTCGTGTGCCTATATATATTCACCATTATTATATATGGTAGGCCAGCTTTATAAATTAAGGCTCCGTATTAATTATATGCTAGTTTTTAGCTTCTGAAACCTTATAGCCACTTGTTTCTCATAGTAAGTTGAAATTACTGAGACTGACAATTATGATTTAATATATTGTCATATCATAATAAAACATCATTCTTGAGATTGAAATATAGTATATTAATCAGAGAATTCTTATTTCTGGGAAGTTTAATTCTTCCTGTGTATTGCAATGGTTAGGAAGAACTTTACTTTTGGTCCTGGAGGCCTTTCATATGAGTCTCCACTTCCATCTCCAATCTCAAATAATAATCCACCTTCACCTCTACGCAACAATCCTTCTTTTCATTTTGAGGGCTATTGTGAGGCTCTTCTATTTGCGACCTCGAGTTCAATCTCAAGAATGATGTTTTATTATGACATGACAATATATTGAATCATAATTGTCAGTCTCAATAATTTCAACCTACTATGAGAGACAAATGGCTATAGGGTTTCAGAAGCTAAAAACTAGCATATAATTAATATGGAGCCTTATTTTATATAGCTAACCTACCATATATAATAATGGCAAATATACACAGACACGCGAGTATGCCTTTTTGCAAGATTTGCAAAAGATGCCTCAAGTGCAAGGAATAAAAATTCCTTTTTTATGATGTTATTAAAAGAGTTGAATTGCCCCCAAACACCAAGGCCAAGTGCCCCAGCTGGGCACTTGGCGCAAGCCGGCCAAGGGGCTTGGGGGCGATTCGGATCTGTTCCTAACACTCATGTGCAAGGACTTCTTAGGCCGTGTGCCTGGGGCGACCACTTGGCCTTGGCACTTGGCGCTGGCACCGGCTCGCCCCCAAGCCCTTTAGCCGGCTCGCGCCAAATGCCCAGTGCGGGCACTTGGCACAGGGACTTGGCCCGGGCTTGGGCCCGCCCCCAAACACCTTTGCCAGCCCACATGGAGTGAACCAGCGAACCAGCCCGCCCCCAATTGCCTTGGCTGGCTCGTGCCAAATGCCCAGCATGGGAATTTGGCACAGGCACTTGGCACGGGCACCGGCCTGCCCCCAAGCACCTTTGCTGGCCTGCACGGACTTGGCGCGGGCAGTTGGCGCGGGCGCTGGTTTGCTGGCGTACCGGCCCACCATGGCCAGCCCAGGCGGAGTGCCCGGCCAAATGCCCGGCCCGGGCACTTGGCAGTGGCAGCGCTGGGCATGCAGCAGCAGTGCTGTGCTGGGCAGCGGCGTGGCATGGGCAATGCTGGGCAGCAACAGCGCGGCAGTGGTGGCACGGCAGCAGCGGTGCTGGGCAGCGGCAGACAGTGTGGTGCTGGGAGTGACATGGTGCTGGGCGGTGCTGGGCGGCACTGAGCGTGGCGTGGTGTGGCATGGGCACGGCAGTGCTGGGCATGGCGGTGCTGGGCGGGGCATGGCATGGGCGTGGGGGCACTGGGCATGGCGTGGGCGCGGGGCCGCTGGGTGTGGCGGCGCTGGGTGTGGCGTGGGAGGGGAGTGGAGGAGAAAAACCTCTCTTGGCGGCATTCTGTTCGATGCCGATGGATCCCGTAGTCACTCCCAATCTCCCGCTCTACTTTCTGTAAAACCCTAATGCCGGTGGCTGTCCTAACCCTAACATAACTTTCATCACAGCCGTTCATTGTGGATGTAGTAAATTTTTATTACATTTTGCAAATATTTGCTAGCAATGTACAATTTCTATTCCATCTTAGATTTGATCACGTGACAAAGGTTTTGAGTTGTAATTCAATAATGGAGGTGTGCTTTAATATGACTATGCCATAATGTGAAATAATGTCACAGACGCATGTGTTGAATTGATCACAGTACGAAATTATAAATGAGAATTATGTGTTTCTTGCAAGTGATAGTATCTTGTTAGAAAATATAAGATTATTAAATCATAAAGTGTTATTTCCAAAGAAATGTATATAGATAATTTACTATAGGTGATAGATGGTAGTACAAAGATGGAATATATTGAAATGAGTTCAGAAGAATGTGATGATTTCTAGCTTTAATGGAGTACTGAAAATATGTACAATATTTAATTTGTTTGGCAATAGTTGGTTGATGGTAGATCCTAAAATAAAATCATTCCTATCTTTCATATTATGGCACATGCTTAAGGTGATATTTCTTTCCGTTCAACCAAAAGTTAATCCATATAATAAATTTGAGCATGTTTTTGAATTCAATATATACAGACTTTTAATATTGTACAACATAGTCCTATATGCTTCATACAGAATTTATTATAACAACATTATTCAATGTTAGATCCTAGAATAAAATCACCCTTTCTTTTCACATAATGGCATAACACATGTTTGAGATGAAATTTCTTTATAAAAGTTTAGAGTTCCAAAACCTAAAGGCAACAAAATGGAGAACTTCCTTTTGCATTACCAAGATCACCCATCGCTTTCTTTCTCCCAAAGTCTTATTTCAGAAAGTTTTCTTTCCAACGTTTCGATCTTTCTCTCGGTTTTATTTCATTGGAGGCTATGATTTGCAATAACATTGGTGTAGTTGAACGATTAGAGTTTCTTCTTTCGGGTGTATGTGAAGGTGAACAACATTGGGATTTGCAACATTCCAAGTCGAAGGAGATTCGAGTTTTTGGATCTCTAATCAAAGTGCGAGGCTGCAATCTTGCCAAAGTGAATGTGAAGCAAGAGTCAATTGTCATCATTTCTTTCTCTTCTAGTTCTAGTGGAGATGTTAGTCCAGTGCAAGCCAAGAATTTCCAAACTCCAACTTCACCGATATTCAAAGTTGTTTGCAACACTTTCCAATTTTCCCGCCTCTCTATCAATGTACATTCCTTTCTACATAAGCCCATTAGCGAGCTCCCATCTACATACAATGGCAATATCTTCTTTAAACTACCACCTCTTGTCAGCTCAAAATGAAAGGGGATGGAGACGAAGTAGGACGTCCACAACTAATGCAAGATCAAGACCACACATTTCCAGCATTTCGAAGGCACAGTGTCCATGGTTCATTATGGTGGGTATTTGGATTGTGTGAATAAAGCATGCAATCAAGAGCGCAGTAAAAACTCCACATTTTTTGAAGGATCTGCAACCAATTCTCCCATCTGTGACACCATTGGTGTTGGATTCAAGTGTTAGTTTTGCATGAATGCTCCATTGTGTCGCGCCATCTGCGGGGCCAAGATGTACTATTTTCTTCCACAGGATGGAGAGGCTGATAGTGCTATAGTACATATTGACACGCACACATCCAATACAGGAAAGGATACAAAGGAGTCTAGTTAACCATTTCAAAGATGCAGTGTAGATAGAGATTGTGAGAAACTCATTTACAACTCCAAAGCATGTTCAAAAAATAGTGCTCAAAGATTTTATCACAAGCACTTTACTTGATCCAGACTACAAGAATACTCAACTGGATGAGGCTAGCTTGCAGGAGTTACTACAACATGTGCAACCTGCAACTAGCCTCATGAGGTATGAAAATATTATTTCATACTTTTCAATAATATCTCTCTTACATTTTGTTTTATTTAGGATAAAGTCTTGGATGTGAATCTCGAGAGGGGAAACTCCAATAAAAAATTAACTCAATCCTGGAACTAAAACAGACTTGTCTTTACAAGTTTATCCATAGGAGTTTATTTCCAAATCAAGTCGTTAGTGAGCAAGAGTGCCCCTTTGTTTTCAAAATGTCTACCATGGGCCCTACCTTTGGTGTGGATTTTGTTTCCCGAATAAATATGTCTGGATCGAGTGACCTTGCTAATGACCTTCCCATACATCTCATTTGTATGGGAAGCAGAGCTGGGTAGCCGTGGTTCAACCCCAGCTGCCCGTGAGCCTCCACTCCCCACCCATCATGCTATAGGTAAGAAAGTCCCTCCTCTTTCTGGGACAACAGCTTTTGGCTATTTGTCCCAGTCCAAGTTCAAGCTTGAGGGTGAGCAGGAGCCAAGTCCGAATGCGAGCCCGAGCAAAAGCCCGAGTGCGTGCTCGAGCCCAACTTCAAGCCCAAGTCTGAGCACGCAGGAGCCCGCGCATGCGCTGGAAGTCCAGCAGGGGGTGTGGAGCCAGGCACACAAGGTTTGACCTCAGTTGTGCCCAACACTCCCATCCCCCACTATCCTTCCAGTGCTCGCGGCCTACCACGCCCCAGGGAGACAAGCGTTTTGGGCTTTCACCCCACCTAACGTGTCCATGTTAGAGCCAGAACCCGAGTCCACGATGGAGCCTAAGTCTGACTCCAATATGGTGCATGTGAGGTGGAGCCTGGCAGCCCGTGCATGCGCTGGAAGTCTAGCAGGGGGTGTGGAGCCGGGCACCCGAGGTCTGACCTCAGCCCAACACTCCCATCCCCCACTATCCTTCTGGTGCTTGTGGCCTACCACACCCTAGGGAGACAAGCACTCAGGAAATATTTTGGAAGTCCCTCTCCAACATTGTATTGAAGTGGATTGGTAAGTCTACCAACTTTCGTGGTTTTATGGCAGATGGGGCTGGGCCTAATTGGAATGGTGTCCGGGTAGTCTTTGAGAATGGTCAACCCCTAGAAGGTCGTGAAAGGACTTGTGAGTTCCATTGGGCTCAGAGCCTAAACCAACATTGCCACCTTATTGTCAGAAATCCCCCAATTCTTGCCACATTCCTGACTCTCACCGGATTCCTGACCTGTAGACCACATTCCCAATTCTTGCCACATTCTTGACTCTCACCGGATTCCTGACCTGTAGACCACATTTCTAACTCTCAAGACACTTCCCTATTCCTGACTCTCTGATTTCCTGTATAATTCCTGAGTCTCGAGCCACATTCCTGATGATGATATGGTGCCTCCTCGACCTCAGCTATATTTAGGCCGTCCTCAATCCAAGAGTGGTGGAGCTTCATCAACCTATAGTATATATAGGTTAGCCTTGTTCCATTTCTTCACAATCTGAATCAACACCAGTCTAAGGCCTCTTCTTCATTATTCACTAGCTTTTCTCTTTGTCTTTTGCATTTTCCAGTCTTGATCTTGTTGGGGGTCTTGACAGTTTGATTTAGATTGTGTTTTTTTTGTTTTTTTGTTTAGCTCATTTTAATTGTTTGACTGCCTTTGCCTTTCTTCCCCCCTTTCTCTTTCTTCTTTTCCAATGGAGTCTCCAAGCCATCTTGATTTCTTTGCCAAAGTCCTTGCAAAAATCTAGTCTGAGAATACCGAGCTGAAGGTGACCCTTCTTCGCATGCAGTAGGAGCTTGCTTCACTTTTGGCTTAAGGATCCAGCAAAGTTCCTGAACCAAAGGTGAGTTTCCCGGCGAAATTTTTAGGGAAACGTTCGGAGCTTCGCAGATTCCTGAACCAAATGGAGCTAATCTTCGCACTTCAACATCAGTGGTACCCCACTCCTGAGTCTCAAATCGGTGCGATTGGGACATTGCTCTAAGGTGCAGCTTTGTCATGGTTTTCTCCTCTCCTGGAGAAGAGCATGAAAGGGGTCATGGTTCCGGAGCTGATGGATCTTCAATTGTTCAAAGAGAAGCTTGAAGCATGTTTTGGCGAGACGGATTGGGTTCGGGCTGCCACCACAAAGATGAGACGTCTCTCTCAAGGGTCTCATCCTACCTCGATCTATGCTGCAGAGTTCCAACTCCTTGCCTTGGACACTTAGTGGGATGAGTGGGCCCTAATTGATCAATTTTGTTTTGGCCTCAACAAAGGTGTCAAGGATTTGTTGCTCACCATAGAGGATCCCAAGGACCTGTCGGACGCCATCAACAAAGCTGTTCAATCTGACAATCGTCTCTTTGAACGTCGTCAGGAAAGTCGCCGGGCTGCTATTTTTCCGTCCCAGAGTCAGGAATCCCAGCTTGAGTCTTTGGGGCATACTCTTGAACCTACTGCTCCAGTCCCGATGGATATTTCTGGTACTCCCTGACTCATTAGAGGGAAGTTGAGTCCTACTAAGAAGCAACAGCGAATATCTCATAATTTTTGCCTCTACTATGCTGATCCTAATCACAAAGCAACTGTGTGTCCCAAGAAGCCTCCCCGACTGCTTGAGTTCACTCTGCCTCAAAGTCCACCTCTGTTGCAGTCAGGAAATGACCCTGTCCAAACAGAGTAGGAGCTGTCTGTTTGGACTCCCCGAATAAAAATCACTTTTTTTCTTTATCAAGCTCCTCACCACCTTTCATCAAAGCCACCACCAATTCCTGCAACTTCCACGTCCCATGTCTCCTTTTTTTCACCGGACGATCAGGACTCAAGGCTCTAGTGCTACTGGACTCGGGTGCAACTTTCTGCTTCATGGACACAGACTTTGCTGCCCAACATCACGTTCCTCTTTCTCCTACCATAAGGGTTGAAGGCCTCGGCGGGCATTTTGTGTCTCCATCTTCTAGACTTAGGGAAACATTGCCCGTTCAAGTACACATCGAGTCCACCGTCACTGATATCGCCTTCAACATCATCAACAACAAGTCCTCCTCTGTGGTGCTCGGTCTTCCTTGGTTCCAACTACATCAGCCTCAGATCTGTTGGAAGGAATTATAGCTCATCTCTCCCACATCACCATCTCCCATGGCTTCCCCTGCTGTTCATCGAGTCCGAATCAGGAAAAGTTCCCTAAACTCAAATCGGGGTTCTGTTCCTGACTCTATGAAGTTTTCACCCTCTTCTTTTTCCTCTCCTCCATCTTACATTGGACAGTATCTTCGTCTCATCATTCCATTTAGTTGTACGCCTCCTCCTATCTCCACCATCACTATGAAAGGACTCCTTCATGAAGAACCTATTTTCCTTTTTGCTTTGCATGTTTCTTCTGTCAGTCTTCCTGAGAAGTATCATGATTTTGGGATGTGTTTGACAAGAAAAAAGCTAGTGTACTGCCTGTTCATCGGCCTTATGATTGTCCCATTGATTTACAGGAAGGAGTATCACCTCCATAAGGGCCTATCTACGGGTTATCCCTGTCCGAGCTTAAGGCCCTCAAAGAGTACGTGGATGAGAACCTTGCCTCAGGGTACATTCAGCATTCGCAATCCCCAGCTGGAGCGCCTGTCTTCTTTGTCAAGAAGATGGATGGGAATTTGCGGCTAGTCATTGGCTACCGAGGTTTGAACAAGGTGACTGTTTAGAACCGTTATCTGCTGCCCCTGATCTCGGACCTGTTGGAACGCCTTGGCTGTGCCCGCTTCTTCACCAAGATCAACCTTCGTGGAACATACAACCTGATCTGGATCCGGCCTGGTGATGAATGGAAGATTGCGTTCCGAACCCGCTATGGCCACTTCGAGTACACTCATGCCATTTGGCTTGACAAATGCTCCAGCAGTTTTCCAACACATGGCGAACGACGTCTTTCGGGAGTTTCTTGATCAGATGGTGATTGTCTACCTCGATGACATCCTTATTTACTCAAAAACTTAGGAAGAGCACAATGAACATGTACGCAAGGTGCTGGCGAAGTTGCGAGAACACGCCCTATACGTGAAGCTTGAGAAATGTTCCTTCGATCAACAGTCTGTGGAATTCCTTGGGTACATTGTCACTCTTGAGGGTATCACGATGGATCCTGCCAAAGTCAAGACTATTCTCGAATAGGAGCCTCCACAATCAATGTCGGACATTCAAGTTTTCCTTGGCTTCGCCAACTTCTGCCGCAAATTCATTGATCACTACTCTGATATTGTCTTTCCTCTCACGCATCTCACTCACAAGGATGTTCCCTTCTCTTGGCCTGCCGCTACCTAATAAGCCTTCGACACACTCAAGGCGGCCTTCAGTTCTGCTCCCGTCTTGATCCATGCTGATCTCTCACAACCTTTCTTCATCGAGGCTGATGCCTCCGACTTTGCCATTGGTGCTGTGCTGTCTCAACTCAGAGCGAATCAAGAATTTCATACGGTCGCCTTCCATTCTCAAAAATTCCAGCCTGCAAAGATCAATTATGAAATCCACGACAAGGAGCTCCTTGCCATCGTGGATTTCTTTGGAGAGTGGCGCCATTTCTTGGAGGGGCGGGCCATCAAACAATAGTTGACGGATCACAAAAATCTCGAGTACTTTGCCACTTCCCAAGTTTTGAGCCATTGTCAAGCAAGGTGGGCACAATTCTTGAGTCGGTTTGACTTTGTTATCAAGTATAGACCTAAAAAGCTTCAAGGCCTTCTTGACGCTCTTTCAAGATGCTCCTATCTCAGTCTTAGGCCTGGTAATCCTGCCTTCGATCAACAGGATCAAGTTATCCTCAGTCTTGATTGGCTTCAAGTTATGGCAATTTCCCTGGCCCCTCAGGACTCCTCCTTGATGGATGTGATTAGAAACGATCTTCAATCCGATGATCTCGCCAACGACATTTTTCCCCATCTTCAGGCTGGACACCCAGTGACTCCCGATTGTTGGCGATTTGACAAGTTCGAGTTCTTAGATGGCTTATTGTACTGTGGGGAGCAACTTTAAGTTCCTGAAGGTGATGCTCGAAGGTTGGTCCTGATGGCGTGCCACAATAGCCCAATTGCTGGTCACTTCGGCATAGCAAAAACCTATGAGCTAGTTGCACGAGACTTTTGGTGGCCTCACATGGACGACTACATCAAAACTTTTGTTACCTCCTATGACACTTGCGCCCAGAATAAGGTACCTCGCCACCTTCTTTCAGGTTTGCTTCGTTCCCTCTCAGTCCCTTTAGGTCCTTGGGAATCCATCTCCATGGATTTCTTGAGTGATCTTCCAAGTTCTGGAGGCTTCAACACCATTTTAGTTCTGTTGGATCACTTCGCAACGATGGTGTATTTCCTTTCGTGTACCAAGGAGTTTTTGGGCGAGGATATGGCAAAACTCGTATTCAGGGAAATTTTCCGACTTCATGGGATTCCTACAAATGTGGTTTCGGATCCGAGACCTCAGTTCATCTATCATTTCTGGCAATGGTTTTTGCAGCTACTTGGAGTGAAGGCCAACCTCTCTTCAGCATATCATCCTTAAACTAATGGACAGTCCGAGTGAACGATTCAGACATTAGAACAATTCTTGAGGTGCTTCATCAACTATCATCAGGATAACTAGTTCAATATCCTTTCCCTTGCTGAGTTCTCCTATAACAACTCTGTTCACTCCTCTCTTCGAATTTCCTCCTTCTTTACGAACTCTAGCCGAAATCCCCAATTCAATCTCTCACTTCCTTCTCCATCCGAATCCTCTCATTCAAATCCCTACTCTGAGGCATTTGTCTCCAACCTCCAGGAAATCCACAACTCTATCTCCTTCCACCTCCATCGTTCTCAGGAATCTCACAAAACATTTGCCAATGTCCATCATCAAAATTGTCCCCCTTAAAATATTAGAGATAAAGTCTGGCTCCTCAAGCGAAATATCTCCACCACCAGGCCCTATCCAAAACTTGATTTCAAACGCCTCGGTCCTTTCCCTATCACTGCCATCATTAATCTTGTCACTTATTGCCTCACACTTCCCTCCTCATATCAAATTCACCCTATTTTTCACTCCTCTCTCCTTGAGTTGTATATTCCCAGTCCTATTCCAATCAGGTCATTCCTCCACCTCCACCAGTGTAGCTCAAGGATGGGTCTGAGTACGAGGTTTAGGACATCCTTGATTCCAAGATTTCACGGTCTAAACTCTACTATCTGGTCGACTGGAAGGGTTATGAACCTGAGGAATGCACTTGGAAACCTGCGGACAACCTGATTCATTCTCCTGACCTTGTTTAGGACTTCCACCACTGCTATCCTTTTCATCCTAGTCCTCATTCTTTTTCTCCATCTCCCATCCCTCGCCGCTCATCTCATCCTCCTCTTCGTTCTCGTTCACGTCCTTGTTCCACTCGTTCTTGAGGAGGGGGTGCTATCAAGAATCCCCCAATTCTTGCCACATTCCTAACTCTCACCGGATTCCTGACCTGCAGACTACATTCTTGACTCTCGAGACACTTCCCTATTCCTGACTCTTGAGACACTTCCCTATTCCTGACTCTTTGATTTCCTGTATGATTCCTAAGTCTCGAGCCACATTCCTGATGATGATGTGGCACCTCCTTGACCTCAGCTATATTTAGGCCGTCCTCGATCCAAGAGTGGTGGAGCTTCATCAACCTATAATATATATAAGTTAGCCTTGTTCCATTTCTTCACAATCTAAATCAACACCAGTCTAAGGCCTCTTCTTCATTATTCACTAGCTTTTCTCTTTGTCTTTTGCATTTTCCAGTCTTGATCTTATTGGGGGTCTTGACATTTATCAAGCCAGATTTTCAATTAGCATTTAAGGAGTTGTGCAAACAATGGCAAGCTACACCTTCTGAAGAAGAGCATGAGGCAAAAGCAAATGAGATCTGAATGTGGTGGCGTGAAGATGGTCATACTGACGTAAGTTGTCTACCACAACTTAAGTCATGGTTGGGGTGGTGGGAAGTTAGAATGTTCTAATGGGGACATCACTCTTTTCAGGTTAGTTTTTCTTTTTTTCCTCTCTTTTTATTGATTTTTAATATCATCTTTTTATAAGGATCAACCACTTGAGGATCTTGCATACACCCCAACTGTGAATCTCTTAGAGAGTAAACATTGGAGCTGGCGTTCTTCTGAGGCAGGGAAAGGGAAGATGAGTCTATATGAAGTATATCTATTAGATTTGATACGTGCTGTAGAGCAGTCTTCAAAAGCCTTGGCATTTGAGGAAGGAAGATACATGGGAACAGGACCTTCGGTTGAGATGTTACACAATCGGATGAAGAAAAAAGTGACTCCACCAGCACGAACAGTGGCAACTGCAGTGGAGGAAGTGGTCCGTGGCACATCTATGGAGTACACTCCCCAGGCTTCTATTGGTGATATAAAGACCGTTCGCTCAAAGTGTTGCTTTTCCTTTGCTAGTGAAGATGTTGGCACGGATCTTGGAGCAAAAAGCTTTCACAAGCCTGATGTTGAGTATTATTCTGCTCCAAGACATCACCCTCGAACCAAGCCACCTCAAGTGGCTGATGAAGAAAGTGCATCACAGCAGGTTGAAATTGCTTATCGTATCGTGGAGCCAAAGCAATAGGCAATCCGTCGAGTGCCAGCAAAATCAAATGTAAGGTGTGTGGGGATGCTTCCGAGGGGCAAGTTTTGGGCTTGGATCCATGGTGACAAGTTTGCTTCTGTTCCAACCCCATGTTTCCATGGGGAACAAAAGCAAGCAGGATTTTCAAGATGGTGTTGGTTATATTACTGCAACACTGATATCAACCATACAAAGTGGCTTGAAAACATTATAGTGACTAAACCTAATGCAGTACCTAAAGAATGACCAGTTGCTAATGGTGTTGCGCTCACCTCGGATGAAATTGAAAACCTTGAGAAATCTGGTTTCAATCTTCAAAAGAGAGTTGGAGGTATGAGTGATAAAACCAAGACTATTCCTATAGAGATGTATAGGAGGCCAGCAAGAAAAGGTAAGGCAATTAAATTTATTGGTACTGTCTCTAAGCAGAAGCAAAGTAAAATAAACTTAGCTTAAATACTTGAGTGTGAGATTCTCTCCACAAAGTACATCATTGCGCTTGCAAAGGAGTACATAGTCAAAACCGAAGGTGAAGAGTATACAATTGCCATTCAAGACTTTCCTTTTTGCACATGTCCAGACTTTATGAAGTGCAAGGAACATGGGAAGGCATATGCTCTTTGCAAGCATATGTACTGCATCTTCATCAACATCTTGCACTAGGATCCTAAAGTGGATATTCATATATACCAAGCAAGCCTTACTATTGCCGAGTTGCAGAAAACTTTTGGAGATAATTAGATTTTCCAGCACTATCGATGTTTATTCTCTATCAATAATATAAACTAATTATACCTTATATAATTAATAAAAATATTTTATTATTTCACTTTTCATTTCATATACTTGCAAGGGTTCTTTTCACAATACTACCCATAGTATTCGTGAGTCTCCATTTTTGTCTTTACCATCTCAAAAAATATTTCATGGTAGTCTTTCGGGTGCGTGATGTTGCAATGTATTGTGAGAGCATATGTACCATCATAGTTGTTTTTTTTTCCTTTCAAATGGTTATATGTCCTTATATAGAATCTTAATTCCAATTTAATAATTTTAAAATTCTGACAAACCTGACATTTATTAGCCAGAAAGCACAAAGTATAAATTTAAAGAAGTGACAAGAATACTCTTTTTGCAAACATTTTATTTTATGTACTAACAAACATCCCTATCATTGCATGTAGTAAATATTTAAATTATTAGAACAAGAAATGTCCTTTAGAACATTTTTATCTATATAATATATAGAGAGTTATAAAATTATTAGGTTTGCCATAACTTTAAAATTTTAAACTTTATAATGTTTGTACTAAATTATAATTAAAAATTGAGCTCAACTCGTGCACTCAACTCTTCAGCTCATGAGCTCAAGTATGGTCTACACTCTTGTCCATGAAATGCTATTGCAATAAACAATATATCTTGTGTTTAAGTTTGTCTGTCAATATTCCTTTGAGACCACTGTTAACTTGGACTCATGACCATAAGTAGAATTTCTTTTTGCATCTTTCCCTCGGTCAATATCCAATACCTATGTTAACTCAGACTTATGACTTTTGTATTTGTTTAGCACCATATATAGGAGGTTAGACTCACTCCATTTGTTCTCTACATCCTCTTTATCCCTTCTTCAAAGGAAAAAAAGCTCTAAAACACCAGCTCTATTCGAACTCTCTACACTTGTCTTCACTCCGTTATCTATATTTGGCCTCATTTTATTATTGCATCTATTTAACTTACTATATTTGTTGGATGTTCCATTTGGACTCACTATATTTGTCCTCACTTCACAATTTATATCATTCCTCCTCACTCCACTATTTTATCCACTTATCTTTATTCCATTATTAAAGGCAGACTCCTATTTGTCTCCTCTACCCCTTCTCCGAAGAAAAAAAAAGTATGAAGTGTTAAGGCAAAAAAGAGAAAGTAAAAAAAATTAAGGAAAAACCATTGTAGAAG
Source organism: Selaginella moellendorffii (assembly GCF_000143415.4). NCBI lineage: Eukaryota > Viridiplantae > Streptophyta > Lycopodiopsida > Selaginellales > Selaginellaceae > Selaginella > Selaginella moellendorffii. The sequence continues at coordinate 100,993 of NW_003314313.1, forward strand.
AAGAAAAAGTGGATAAATAAGTATTGGAAAAAGAATTTGCAACAATTGGCATTGTAGAAATAATGAAAGTAAAAGAAAGATATGTGCTTAAAGCTTGGAAAATAAGGGACTTTTTATAATAAAATACTTCAGCCACCATAATATAAGCAAAAGATTCACACTGATCAACTTCCTCAATACACAACTCAACACTTTGAGACATGAAAATTAATAATAATGTCCATACTCTTAGGGGAATATATAACCTTCTCAACAACAATGGTAAAGCAAAAACTCTCAATAACACTAACAAGTGGGGATACAACCCAAAATTCTAGCTAAAGTAACTCAACCTTTAGAATATTTAACACCAAAATTAATCAAAGACTCTGTTAAAGAAATAAAAGCAAAATTCTCAACTTTATACACATACTTAACATGCAGATTAGTATAAGGAAGATAAGAAACATTGTAGATGTCACACATGTGATTTCGGGTATCAAAAGTTACCTGTCGACTAGTCCTTACGGACACTCTTACCTTATTGCCATGATGGCAGGAGGTCAGTATTGCTGGTTCCCTTTAGCAGCCCCTCTTGTTCAAGTGTTAGTTTACTGGGCTTAGCACCTGTACTTAGCCAGATGGACATAAGGTAGGAACTCCTATGTGTTTCTAGCTAAGCATACTCGGCCTGGCTCTTAGTTCTCTTTTGCTCTGTCTTGCACTGGCTTGACAAAAACCCTTGCGTATTGAGACTAGTCCCTCAATATCGCTAGATAATAGCTTACCGTGTCTGCCAAACACCCTCGCTATCATGCCTTTTGTGTTAGTCTCATTTCGGTCCCAAATGCTATTTATGGAAAGTGTCTAGATTTGCTCATTTGGCATATCTATGGTATGTAGAGATTGGCCTGAACACAATGGTGTTTGTCCCGTATCCAAATTCGCAATCTAAAGACATTCCATATTTAGTAAGTTTCGAGCAAGGTCGGGCATGGCTGACCAACCTAAGGCATAGTCTAGCTCCCGCTTGCGTGCCTGTCTTTGTTCTACGTCCGGCTTGGGTCTAAGCCCAAGTTCCATTCCATGCTAGCTGGTGGAGTACCCATGTCCTCACGTTAGGCCACCGGTATATCGAAATAGCGCCAGACTTCATTTGGCTCTGTTTTGCGTGCTGGTCCTAGCATTAGGATGCTGGTTACTCCAGAACTGTTCCAAGTCGCTCCGGGCTCCTGTCCCTTCACTCCTTAGGCTGTATGCTCAGGAGTTGCTCCGTGGTTCGGTTCCATCCCTCCTTGGCTCCATGCTTGGGAGTTTGGCACCATTCCTTCGTTCAGTGGCCCAAGGCCTTGAACCTCAGGTTCCGCACCATTGTCCTTTGGACACGTGGTATATGACACATGGCATGTGTCACATGGTATAAAGAGGGTTTAGGTTCCGCTTCGTGGTGTTATCCTATGGTAAATCACCATAGGATAAGGGGTCAAAACCACGTGCGCTACATTTGGTATCAGAGAATGAGTCTCAGCGAGTACTATACAATGAGATTGGGCAACTAGTCTCGTTGCATACGCAGAGATGAAAACGATGATCCGAGTGGGTACACGTTTGGGTGCAAAGACTTCGCAATCGTTCCTTGGGTATGGTTTCGGTTACCATTTTGTACCGTATTATATGAGCTTGCTCTTGGGCTCATAAGATGGATTGAGACGTTCCGTTTGCACGAGTTTGTGCTTGGGCTCGTGAGTGAGGCACATTAGCAACTTGAGGTTACACTTTGAGTTGGCAGGATTAATGTTAGCCTATCAGTGGTTCCATGAGTTCCAATGGTTCCATGAGTTGTTCCTTGTACCATGGGAGAAAGTAAAACTTCCTTGGGTTTACTATGAGTGGCAAATAGGTTGGTCCGTAGCTGTTTAGCACGGGACTAGTGGATCCTTCCTAGGCATGATTACAAGTGAATCAACCAAGACTGTAGGGATTAGTCTATTGGTTCAGGTAGTCATTGCCATGCTCTCTCATAAACTTTTCTTGAATTGAACTGAAGGCAGTGCAAAAGAAACCTTGAGGTTTAGTCAAAGATGAGACCGAAAAGAAAGTCATCGGGGACGAAGGATCAAACACGTAAATCATTTTCTCTTCTTGGAGAGATGATTTGCAACGAGGTGTTAACTCATTGCTCGTGTTCACATTATGCAATCAAGGGTCCCTACCTTGATGTATATTAGAGATGGTGGTCTTACAATGGTGAGTTGTGGGATGGATAGCGGTGAAGTGTTATACCATTTTGTCTAAGCTTGCTATTGGAAGACTTAGGTTGCAATGCTCAATTCTTTTCCAAAGAACCTTGTCATTGCTCCTTGAGTAGCTTGGTGTTGGATTAATGTTGAGTTTGGTCGGAAAGAGAGTGGCATGAGCTTGTCCGTGTTGTGAACAAAAGTTAGTGGTATTAGGTGTTGTAAATCTCTATTGATGGGGTGTGGCATTTATGTTGCAATTTTTCAAATCGAGTTGGCACTTGATATTCACATAAACCTTTGCAGTAGTGACATGGGCATTGCTCATAATGTTGCTTGATTGATGATCAAGTCATTGTGATTTATATCATATCCATGTGATAATGAGCAATGTGTTTACGAAGTTGCTTGGTTAAACGATGATCAACCCCAAAGTGGTTGATGGTGAAGCTAGTCTACTTGCACGAAATAGCATTGTAGTAGCCTTGACTGGATTCTCGATAGTGGTCCATTATGCTAAGCTTAAGTAGGTACCTTGTTTCCTAGAGTTCGCCCATTAAGGTGTTGGAAAAGGGTTATAGCATTCATTTGCTATAACTCATCGGTTAATCCATTAGCACTTGGAGTAGATTGTTGAATGGAGAAAATGTGTAGTTGGGGCATTAACGTCACTAACACTTGTGTTAGTGGAAGTGGCATTGTTGATTTGAGTAATGAGGAATTTTCCTAAGAGCTTGATTTTCCATGTCATTTTTCTTGTTAGTGTTTTGGCTTCACATTGGATCTTGAAGATAGTTGAAGAAGAGTGTTAGTGCAATATGGATATCTGGAGATATGGTCTTCATGATTAAACCTTGGATGTTCATTTTGCATTTTTGTGGATGTCGGTGTTGGATATCGGTTAGATGGGCAAAGATGTTTGATGCTTAAGCATATTGATGGATCATGAGAATTTGTGTTGAGGTGAACCTATGTGAAGTTGTTAATAGGAGGAAGTTGGATGAGTCTTGAAAGTTTGCATTCCTAGACTGAGAGTCATTCTTTCTCTAGGATGGAAAATTTTCCACAAATTTTCTTAGACTTTTCTAATGGCTGATCTGTTGGTCACTTTGCTCGAAAACCATTTCATTTTCGTAAGCTAATACAAACTATTGAAGGGGTTGGAGTTGGCTTCGGTTGGCTTAAACCTTAGTAAGTAGTTTGTATGATGCAACCCGAAAGGGATGCTGACTTTTGGGGCTAAGACAATTGAGTTGGATAGAGTCTGGAGTTGGTGTAGAAAGGTGGTCGTTGCACTTTTCTAAGAAGGGTGACTCTTGTGCCTTTCTTTTGTAGCATTATGCTCGGTGGCACGTTGCACCTTGCATTTCGCTTAGACTCTATGAGAGTAGTGAGTTCTCACTGATCTTGACTTAGTCTTGGTGGCCCTGCGCCTTGGCTGAGGATGATGATGTCCAACTTAGTTGTTTGAGGTTGAGATGTTGGTACCCGTACTATAGCTATGTTTATGAGGAGGTTGTGTACTGATATGAGTCCATCTCATGGTGTTCACTTTAGTTTTGACTGAGTGATGATCACATAGCTAGCCTCTTCAAGACATGCTCAGAGCTATTGACTAAATGCATTAGTGAGTTTATTGCGGTTGAGTTGGATTCGAGTGGTCATTTAGTTTGTGCTTGTCTATGAACTTTTATCTCGTACCTGGGGTATTGTGTTCATGTTAGACAAGTATGTGACTCGATGACATGAGTTAGTGTTCGGGTCTTGTGTAAGCAAGTTGAACAGTGATTGTTGGTTGCTTTGCAATTAGTGATTGCTTATAGACTTTGCCAAAGACTGTTGATACTTGCTTCGCTCAATGATGATTTAGCAGTGATGGGCTTGCTTTACCGGATGATGTTACGGAGGATCGTGTCGTTAGACTTACATGGTTTTCCATGTTGACATGTCGACTCTACCTTTGTCGATATCATTTGGTTACATCTAGTCCGTAGTGTTGGATTTCATTGAATCTTGGACGTGGTGAATCACTCCTTGATGAAGTGTTATCTGTAACTGAGTTTTGTTGGAGGATTGGTCTCGGATATTGACTAAGGTATCTTTGACTTTGGTTAGCTTGGTTGCTGGAAAGTTTTGAGTGGTGATCACTTGTGCTTTCTTCTAGCTTTGTTTTGGTGTTGATGGCATTGAAGTGATGCTTTGTCATTAACATTGTTGATATTGAGATTCAAGTGAAATGAGATGTCTCTCCGTAGGATTGATATTGAGTTTCATTAGTCTTGATGAAGATAGTGTTGATGATTTGGCTATAGCTTTGTGTTGTTGGCATTTGTGCATTTGCTAGTTAGCAACTGTTTGACATTCAAACAAACTGAGTGGCAAGTTGAGTTAATTGTGTTCTAGACGAGATTATTTAGTAGAGGGTTGAGCTTTAGCTTTTCCTTGAAAAGTGATTTAGTCGTGGACTATGCTAACTCTACGAGAGGAAGAGTTAGTGATCGATATTGGAATGTTGAGTCCTTGCTGGATTTGAGTTCGGGATATAGCGATCATTAATGATTCTTTTTGGGCTTGTTATGAAGTGAGTTATGTCTTGTTATAGATGGATTTATGGAGGATTGTTTGATGATCACTTGTTGACCATAGCTTCATTATGCTTAGCTTTTGGGTTGATGCATATATGCTCTTCATTAGCTTTAGCATTATGAAGTTTGGCTTATGGATGTGTTGAGGAAAATATTGTGAGTTGCATCACGATTTCTTCTTTCACATTGAAGTTAGCTTTTATGAGACTTGTGATCATTATTAGGCAAGACTTAGTTATAGGCTTCTTCAAGCTTTTGGTTCTTTGAGTTTTATGCTCATTGTTCCATTTGCTAGAGGTTGTTGGGGAAGGCATTTTGGCTCCTAGCTTTGATGTTGAAGTTAATATTTGCATCTAGCAATCATTGGTGATGATTGACTGTCATCTAGGATAATTCATTATCCTTGTCAAAAGGTTTTGCTTGATTATTGTTGGTATGGAATGATTTGCCGTTCTTTGGGATAGTGGATTCCTTCTTAGACGATGATTATGCAACTCTTTATTGAGGGGATGATTGATGATCTTTCATGATAGTTAGTTGTTTTCTTTGATGGCTTATAGCTTTTCGCAATACCACAAATTCTTTGTGGTTTGCTTTGGATTGGTCTCTTGAGTTTGAGATATCGATAGGACGTTGCTAACACTTACTTAAGCAACTCTGATTCCTTGGTATTATTGACCAAGATCTATTCAAATTACCTTATGCGATGGTTGGCATGACTAAGTGTTTGTTGGTCTTACCACATTCATTCTATTTTGTTGATTGTTGCTCGAGTTAGTCTTGATAGATTAGGATGTTATTTCCTTCGGGTGATACATTCGCAAGCATTGTGCTTGTTGGTTAAGGATACTTTATGTTTTTTGAGTTATCTTTAGTAAGTTGTTTGGCATATTGTCTACCATCTTCGGTAGTTAAGTTTCATCATTGAGTTTCCTTAATGATATACTTGCTATTGAATTTTGTTGGATGGTGAATCCTATGTTTTCCAAAGTTAGTGATCTTGGTGGTTCCTATAATCAACTACGAGTTTATCGGATGATAACTTACTTGGAATACTTTTGTGTTCTACTCTAAGATATAGTCTCTGATAATTAAGTCTCTAAGATATCATTGTCTATGACTTTGATATTATCCATGTATTGATCTTTGAGTTTGGGCCAGTATAGGCAGACTGGCTTTGGCACTTCGTGTGCATGCTGAAATCTCTAGTCATGGGGTAGCTATTGTCGACTGGTCACATAACCCGCCTCTCTGTCGATGTTCCTTTTTCGTTGAAAGGGCGTGACCGTGTAAACAACTCTAACTGCCTGTTTACAGTAGTCTATCTAAACCTTACCGACGGGTTTGGTTTCTTTGCTCAGGAGGGTTGGGGCCTTTAGCTTCTCTCTCTATGTTCTTGCAGGCAGGGGCATATCACACTTTTGTAAGCTGGGTGACTCCCAGAGCAGCAAGGGTGGCTGACTCCGTTGGTCATTTCCTTGTCGGCGACGGCCAGAATGTGTTTAAGCTGATAGCGCATCCGCGTTAGACACAGAGGTTGCTCCCTAACTCATTTAAGTTGGTGCATTTCTCACATAGTGTGAATTCCGTGAACTTTTTCTGGGGTTGTTTCCTTGGCGGTATTCTAGACTAGAGTATGCATCGACGAGGACGTCGATCTTCCCAAGGGGGGGAGAGTGTCGCACATGTGACTTCGGGTATCGAAAGTTACCTGTCGACTAGTCCTTACGGACACTCTTACCTTACTGCCACGATGGCAGGAGGTTGGTATTGCTGGTTCCCTTTAGCAGCCCCTCTTGTTCAAGTGTTAGTTTACTGGGCTTAGCACCTGTACTTAGCCAGATGGACATAAGGTAGGAACTCCTATGTGTTTCTAGCTGAGTATACTCGGCTTGGCTCTTAGTTCTCTTTTGCTCTGTCTTGCACTGGCTTGACAAAAACCCTCGTGTATTGAGATTAGTCCCTCAATATCATTAGATGATAGCTTACCGTGTCTGCCAAACACCCTCACTGTCATGCCCTTTGTGTTAGTCTCATTTTGGTCTCAAATGCTATTTATAGAAAGTGTCTAGATTTGCTCATTTGGCATATCTACGGTATGTAGAGATTGGCCTGAACACAATGGTGTTCGTCCCGTATCCAAATTTGCAATTTAAGGACATTCCATATTTAGTAAGTTTCAAGCTTGTCCTAGAGACTAACTCCTGATACTAAGGGAGGCTTGGGGTGAAAGCCCAAAGCATGTGTTCCTCAAGGGGGGGGGGGGGGGTTCCAAATGTATAGTAGGGATAGTGGGTAGGTCGGACATAGCCGACCAACCTGAGGCATAGTCTATCTCCCACTTGTGTGCCTGTCCTTGTTCTACATCTGGCTTGGGTCTAAGCCCAAGTTCCATTCCATGCTAGCTGGTGGAATACCCATGTCCTCACGTTAGGCCACCGGTATGCCAAAATAGCACCAGATTTCGTTTGGCTTTGTTTTGCGTGCTGGTCCTAGCATTAGGATGTTGGTTACTCCAGGACTGTTCCAAGTCGCTCCGGGCTCCTGTCCCTTTGCTCCTTGGGCTGTATGCTCAGGAGTTGCTCCGTGGTTCGGTTCCATCACTCTTTGGCTCCATGCTTGGGAGTTTGGCACCGTTCCTTCGTTCAGTGGCCCAAGGCCTTGAACCTCGGGTTCCACACCATTGTCCTTTGGACACGTGGTATATGACACGTGGCATGTGTCACGTGGCATAAATTGGGTTTAGGTTCCGCTTCGTGGTGTTTTCCTATGGTAAATCACCATAGGATAAGGGGTCAAAACCACGCGTGCTACAGTAGATAAGGAAGAAACACTATAAACATGAAAAAGTGACTTAAGTTGAGAAATAAGAAAAGGTTGGGAAAGTAAAGATAAAAGATAAGATGGTAAATTGAAGGATTAACACCTACTCTGCAAAATCTCCAATTCATCTCTAAAGCTATCTACATAATAATTAAGTTCCTTATCACAATCCAAAATCCATTTGAGCTCATAAACATCGTCTTCCCATAAACTTGATTCTCAAACATTCTCCAAGAACTAAATTGCATCATCTATAGATCATCAATTAATATCACAATCATGCTCCATATCAACAAGAGATGGTAGAATATTGAGAATAAAACAAATTGTGTAATCACATCCCATAGAAGTTGGAGATGGCAACACACCAAAGATGGGTGCAACACCAATATAATCACACCCCACAGCACCAAAAGTTCAATTTAACGAAGCAACATTAATAGCTTCAAATGATATACTCCTTGATCAATGATAGTGTAAGCCACAAATTTTTCCTTTCCACTTTGCCAGCTTACCTCGCCTATCCGTCCAACACTGCCTTGGCTTTTGCTAAGTTCCCTCGCCAAGGTTCTCGCCTATGGTACCAGCTCCTACTTGGTTTCAGCTACTCACTGCACGAGCAACGGAGTGTTAGCCATCCTTCCATGGATTCCCAAATCACTCCCAATCCCCCTCCCCGGGTTAGACTGGACTTAAGGTTCGGCTACACTCCCCGCAAGCACAAGCAGCCAAGCACACCAAGCTTCCAGGTTCCTAACATCCCTTGGTACCACAAGACTTGATCATGGGACCCTCTAAATCCCAAGTCTTGAGTGCAACGCTTGCTTCGGGACGCCGGGGCGAAACACCGTGGCCTAGCGGCCCGGTATGGGTACCTCTCGCCCCCCACTTCCATCCCGAAGGAAGGCCCAAGCCCCTAGGAAGGGCGAGGACCAATGAGCCGCATGGTACTCAAGTGGGGCACCACTCCACATGAGCCGGGAGCACCGCAATCGGTTTCCCTTTCGGGAGTGGGAGCTGCTCTTGAGCACTTCCTTGGATGGCCCCTCCGGCACCAGCCAAGTCCATGCTCACTCCCACCCAAGGCCCCTCGGTCCCAGTCCCAACCTCAAGTCGGTTTGGAAGCCCAACTGGAGAGTCCATTCAAAACTGGTTCCTGGACCTCACTATCCCTACTATACTTTTGGAACCCCCTGCAGCCCCCCCCCCCTGGGAGACGCACGCTTTGGGCTTTCACCCCTTGACCCGTATTAGTATTTGGACTTAGTCTCTGGCTCGATCTCGGACCCGATTTCGGATCCGACTTCGGATTCGGGTTCGGACTCGATCACGGACTCGATCTCGGACCCGATCTCGGACCCGACCTCGGACTCGACCTCGGACTCGGTCTTGGACCCGATTTCGGATCTCGGACTCCGTCTCGAACTCGGTCTCAAACTCGGACTCGAACTCGGTCCCCGAGTCGGTCTCGGACTCGATTCCGGACTCTATCTCGAACTCGGTCCTAGAGTCGGTCTTGGACTCGACCCTCGACTTGGTCCCATCCGATGAACTCTTTGTCACTTCGGTCAAGCTTTTGGGGATCCTTTAGCCTACGACATCTCGGGGAGTCGGTTCCTTACAACTCCACCACCCATAGAAGAAGTTCGATGCCCACATCGAACGTCTCGTCTTATCCTACGACTTGTTGTCCATGTCTCCGGGGGCATCCCCCCCACTTAGCGGTGTGCCTAAGTTAGCCTCCCCGGCCAAGAGCCCATGACAACGGAATATAGGTGTCCCTATATTCCTCACCTCACCACGCCCTAGTATAGGGTCGGGACTTGAACCCAGCCTTGCTTTACTAGGGGGTTGGGACTCGAACCCAACCTCCGTAGAATACGTCTACGGATTCGACATCCCCGCAAGGAGTCGGGCGTAGTGCCCTACGCCTGGTCGACCTATCCAACCCATGCTAATTAGCTTACCTTTGGCGCGCCTTCGGGTCCCAACATATGCCATTTGCTCAACTTTGCAGATTGATATTTTTAATTGAATTTTGCATAAGTACATAAAGTTCTGCCTTGCAGAAATTCCTCCACTAGATCTCGTGCGTTCGCTAGGTTCTCCTCCGGTTCCCATGTTGCTTCGCAGTGTGGAAATCCTTTCCACTTCACATGGAACTCTCTCACCTCGCGTCCTTGTCGCTTGCTCTTGCGCGCATTGAGGATGGCCTCGACTTCGTATTCCTCTTCCCCTTGGATAACCTTAGGTAAAGGTCTCACTTGGTCCTTGCGAAGCGGATCCTCAAAGTACGGCTTGAGTAAGTTCACGTGGAACACTGGGTGCATCTTCCCCATCTCTCGAGGAAGTCGGAGTCGGTAAGCCACTTTACCGATTCGTGCCTCAATTTCATAAGGCCCCGCGAACCTGCTTAAGGAACTCAAGATCAATTCATTTACAGGAATACATGCGTCTTTACCTTTGGGTCAACTTTCGGCTGATCCAGCTTGGTAGTCTGAGGTTCTTGGTGTTCAGCCACACCTTCTCCCCAGCTTGGAACTCCACATCCCGACGCTTTTGGTTCGCGTACTTAGTTTGCCTTTGTTGAGCCCGTTCCAAGGAATCCCTCACTAGATTCCAAATGTTGAGTCTTTCCGCCGTGAATGCCTCCACTGCGGGTAACTCTCCATGATACTCGGCCACGCCGAGTTCCACAGGACCTTCAATAGCTCGCCCATTGATGACTTCCCATGGACTCACCCCGATGCTTGAGTGTGGTGAGTTGTTATAACACATTTCCGCAAGTCCCAAATGACTTACCCAGTCGGTCTGGTCTCCCGAGACATAGCATCGCAAATAATCCTCCAGCTGCCTATTCACCCTTTCCGTTTGTCCGTCTGTCAAGAAGTGTTAGTGCCATCAATCTTGACTTAATACCCATTACCTGTCTGTGGGTGATAGGCTGTGCTGAATTTCAATTTGGTGCGATACTGTTCTAGGAGTGTCCTCCAGAACCTACTAGTGAAGATCTTATCTCGATCTGAGATAATCTCTTCCGGCCTTCCCCGCACTCGAACCACTTGTTCAAAGAACAGCTTCGCCACACCTTCCGCATCCACGTCCGTTGTGGTGGGTATGAAATGTGCCATCTTTGAAAATCGGTCCACCACCACGAATATCGCATCGAACCCCTCGCTTGGGGGTAGTCCCGTGATGAAGTCCATCGTAAGACATTTCCACGGGCGATCTGGAATTGGGATGCTTTGCAACAAGCCCCCACTAGCCTTAGTCACGGCTTTGACCTGCTGACATGTTGGACATGTCTTTACATAGTCTTGGACATCCTTAGCCATATCTGGCCAATGGTACTTCCTCTTGAGTAAGCCCATCGTCTTGGGCACTCCGCCGTGTCCCGCAAGAGGTCCGTCATGACACTCTTCTAAGGCCACCTTCCTTAGTTCCCCTTCTGGAACATACACCCTCGTTTGCTTGTAATAAATGAGTCCGTTGCATTCCGCATAGCCCGTTTTCTCTTCCGTTGGCAGCTCACCTCTTTGGTGAGCTTCCCGCGCCTCTAGATTCCTCAGCAACACTTCTTGTGCTAGACCATCGTTCTCATATGCTGTCCGCACATCGTCCCAGAAGGTTGCTGTTGCGCTGGATATTGCCAACTTCAAGCTCGCTTTTCGACTTAGCGCATCCGCCACGATGTTGCTCTTCCCAGGCTTGTACAGAATTTCGCAATCAAACTCGGCCAAGGCATTGGCCCACCGACCTTGTTTCCCTCTTAGGTCGGGCTGTGACAAGAAGTGTTTCGTTGCCACATTGTCCGTGTAAACCTTGAAGTGTCTCCCAAGGTAGTGTCGCCACTCCTTGAGTGCCTTGACCACCGCAAACAATTCCTTCTCATGGGCAGGCCACTTCCGTTGAGCCTTGTCCAGCTTCTTCGAGAAGAACGCTACCGGATGGTTGTCTTGCTTCAGAACTGCGCCCAACGCAAAGTCCGAAGCATCCGTTTCTACCTCAAAGTCCTTACCAAAGTCTGGCAATGCCAATACGGGAGCCTTTCTCAACTTCCCTTTGAGGTGGACGAATGCCGCCTCGCATTCTGCTGTCCATACCATCTTCCCTTTTCCTGTTTGGTCCGTTAAGGGCAGGGCTACTCTCGAATAGTGTCTGATAAACTTTCGATAGTAGTTGCATAGCCCCAGGAACGCCCTCAACTCATGTACATTCGATGGTCGCTCCCATTCCTGGATCGCTTGGACCTTCTCCGGGTCCACCTTGAGCCCGTCCTGGCCCACCACATGCCCGAGAAACTTTACCTCTTGTTGAGCAAAGTCACATTTGCTCTCTTTAGCATACAGCTTGTGTTCCCTTAGTTTCTCAAACACCTTCGCCAAGTGTTCGGCATGCTCTTCTAGCGTCTCGCTATAGATCAGGATGTCGTCGATATAGACGACCACGAAGTGATCCAGATAGGGTACAAAGACGTGGTTCATTAGCGCCGAAAACGTTGCCGGCGCATTACATAGCCCGAAGGGCATCACCAGAAACTCAAAGCTCCCATACCTCGTTCGACAGGTTGTCTTCTCGACATCTTCCTCGGCTACCCTGATCTGGTAGTATCCTGACCTTAGGTCAATCCTCGAGAAGTATTTTGCCTTTCCCAACCTATCGAACAGGTCCTCAATTCTTGGCAAAGGGTACTTGTTCTTCTTTGTATACTTGTTGAGCAAGCGGTAGTCTATGCACATGCGCATAGATCCATCTTTCTTTTTCACAAATAACACCGGCGCCCCATACGGCGACTTGCTCAACCTAACATACCCTTTGTCCACCAACTCCTCTAGTTGGCACTTGAGCTCCTTGAGTTCTTTTTCGTTCAAACGATAAGGGGGACGAACCACTGCCTCAGCACCCTCGACCAGCTCAATCTTATGTTCTATCGGTCGTGCTGGGGGCAGCCCCGCCGGTAGCTCCTCCGGCATGGTATCCTGGAATTGGTCCAACACCCGCTGGATCACTAAAGGCACTTCTTCCGTTCTTGTCTTTTTGTCACTCTTCACCGAGAGTAAGCACAAAAAGGCTGCCTTAGTTCCTTTAGTGAGTTGTCCTCTCGTGGACACCAGGTTTAAGCAGGATTCTTTGGCCTTGCTTTGCCCTACCTTTAGATCCTGGGCTTCCACCCTAGATCTTCTTCCTTGGGCATTCGCCAGTACCACAAGGTTCCTACCTTGTCCATGTAGGGCTACCACGAACCGATTGAACCAATCCATTCCGAAGATCACGTCAAATCCCGCCATGTCCAACACAGTGAAATCCATGTCTACCTTCCATGTCCCTACTTCGACTTTTGCTTGTCGAAGTACCTCATCGGTGCTTTGGCTACCTTGAACAAACTCTATAGTCCTTGGTTCGCCTAGCCGCTGCACCGTTAGTCCGGCTTGCCGGACTATGTCTGCAGCCACAAAATTATCCGAAGCACCCGTGTCAATAAGGATCTTAACAAAGCTACCTCCGAGCTTCCCTCGGAGGGCTAGTAGATGTCGCGAACGACTCTCTACCAAAGTTGCTCGTGTAATGAGTAACTTTGAGTCAGGGACTGGATCACATACCTCATTTTGGACTTCGCCCGACTTGATGGCCATATTGGCTCTGGCCTTCTTCGGGTAGGGACATTCCCTCGAAAAGTGTCCCGCTTCACCGCAGTTATAGCATACGTTGTTTCCCACGCTGCTATATGACTTGACCTTCTTATCCGTGGGTTTGTCTCTTTTCGCTTGACTCCCCCACGTACTTGCTCGCTGGCCACCGGATTTGCTTTTCCGAAATCCCGAGGACTCATTCTTAGAGAAACTCTTCTTGAATTTCCCCCTGCTATATGTTCCCCTCGGTTTGGCCCCTTTGTGAAACGTGGATCCCGACCCCGTCGTGTTCCCCTTTCGCAGGTTATCGTTGAAATGCACCTTGATGGCCGCATCCAACGCTTCCTTGTAGTTGGTCGGGTTCCAGCGCATCACCTCACCGCGAGCCCAGGTTTGCAAACCTGATATAAAGGCATGGAACGCATCCATATCCCCCATGTCCGTGACAAGTATCCTCTTTGCCATGAACCCATTCACATATTCCTGGATGGTTCCAGTCTACTTCAGCCTACTCAGCTCATCTCTCAGATGCAGAGTGGCATTCGGAGGAACGTATGTCGCGCGGATCCTCGCCTTCATCATGTCCCAGGTGGCCACCGGTCCTTCATTGGCCTCCGTTGTTCTCCACCAAGACTTGGCATTATCTGCCAAGTATGGTTTTGCACATGGGACCTTCTCCGAGCTCGGTAACCGTAACGCTCGGAAGTAGTCCTCCATATCGTAAAACCAATCCTCCACAACCTTATAGTCGTTCACTCCCTTGAACACCGGTGGGGGCTTTGGTTTGTACTTGGGAACTGCCTGAGGGACTGATTCCACTTCGGTCTGTTCGACCTTGTCTGGTTTTGCCTCAGTCCCTGCCGAAGGGTCCGCACCTTCTGCGCTGCCAGCATCCGCAGTCTTTCGCCTTTTCTTCCGTTTCTCATCACGCTTTAGCTTGCGTACGAGAGTCTCCAGCAGGGCATTGGTCTGCGCCAATTGACCTTCTAGAACGTCCAATCGAGCCTTGGACGACCGAACCTCGCCACCGGACTCCTGTTTGGAAGTTTCCTCACTAGAGTCCTCCTCATGCAAGGATTCCTCATCCATAGCCTCTTGTTCGACCGGAGGCTCCAGCTCTGGCGGAGGTTCTGTCTCCGCCTGGGTTCGCTTACGCCCTGTCCTTGCCATCTCCCAGCAATCCGCCTCTATCCTTCGCTAGAACTGAGGAGAAGGCTCCGATACCAAATTGTAAGCCACAAATTTTTCCTTTCCACTTTGCCAGCTTACCTCGCCTATCCGTCCAACACTGCCTTGGCTTTTGCTAAGTTCCCTCGCCAAGGTTCTCGCCTATGGTACCAGCTCCTACTTGGTTTCAGCTACTCACTGCACGAGCAACGGAGTGTTAGCCATCCTTCCATGGATTCCCAAATCACTCCCAATCCCCCTCCCCGGGTTAGACTGGACTTAAGGTTCGGCTACACTCCCCGCAAGCACAAGCAGCCAAGCACACCAAGCTTCCAGGTTCCTAACATCCCTTGGTACCACAAGACTTGATCATGGGACCCTCTAAATCCCAAGTCTTGAGTGCAACGCTTGCTTCAGGACGCCGGGGCGAAACACCGTGGCCTAGCGGCCCGGTATGGGTACCTCTCGCCCCCCACTTCCATCCCGAAGGAAGGCCCAAGCCCCTAGGAAGGGCGAGGACCAATGAGCCGCATGGTACTCAAGTGGGGCACCACTCCACATGAGCCGGGAGCACCGCAATCGGTTTCCCTTTCGGGAGTGGGAGCTGCTCTTGAGCACTTCCTTGGATGGCCCCTCCGGCACCAGCCAAGTCCATGCTCACTCCCACCCAAGGCCCCTCGGTCCCAGTCCCAACCTCAAGTCGGTTTGGAAGCCCAACTGGAGAGTCCCTTCAAAACTGGTTCCTGGACCTCACTATCCCTACTATACTTTTGGAACCCCCTGCAGCCCCCCCCCCCTGGGAGACGCACGCTTTGGGCTTTCACCCCTTGACCCGTATTAGTATTTGGACTTAGTCTCTGGCTCGATCTCGGACCCGATTTCGGATCCGACTTCGGATTCGGGTTCGGACTCGATCACGGACTCGATCTCGGACCCGATCTCGGACCCGACCTCGGACTCGACCTCGGACTCGGTCTTGGACCCGATTTCGGATCTCGGACTCCGTCTCGAACTCGGTCTCAAACTCGGACTCGAACTCGGTCCCCGAGTCGGTCTCGGACTCGATTCCGGACTCTATCTCGAACTCGGTCCTAGAGTCGGTCTTGGACTCGACCCTCGACTTGGTCCCATCCGATGAACTCTTTGTCACTTCGGTCAAGCTTTTGGGGATCCTTTAGCCTACGACATCTCGGGGAGTCGGTTCCTTACAGATAGCATGGTATAGATGAAGAAGGGAATGTAATGAAGATCAAAAAAAAATATAGCTCTAAGCACAACAATCACTAGAGTTCTAAATCTTGCAAAAAGCTAAACATATCTAGATTTAAAAGACAATGAAAAAATAAAAAACAAAAAGCACGATTCCGAACACTACAGCAAACCATTGCCAAAAAACTTTGCCCTTTAGGGACAAATTGTTGTGCCCCTCACCTCCGCCAATATGAGTGCTCGGGATATAAAAATAAGTATATTAATTGGGATTTAGACCCTTGTTTATATATATGAATGGATGGATCAGATCAGTAAAATCATATATCTTTGTGTCTAAATAAGCTCTAAGAAATGTAATAAAGTTAAACAAAGGAGGTGTTAGGAACTATAAATTAAAGTGAGTTTTTTATCTACCCATGGCAATTCATTCAGCAAGTCAAATCTAGCACCAACAGGGTCAAACGGTGTAATGCTTAGGTAACTTCCATGCAATAGATGGCAACCCTATGTTGGCTGTATGATATATTGAATAATATAGATTTATATATAGTTAACACCAGGATTCAAACTCAAAACCTACTATATATATTAATGGTTAAATAGTCCTCAACCACTCCCTCTTTCCCCTCGCCCATGCACATGCAGAGCATTGATAGACTAGTTTGAGAGTAAGAAATATAATTTCATGTATCTCTTCTTCTCTTTATTTTTATTTTTGTCTTTTGTTTTTCATTTCTGCTTTTCCAACTATAAGTTTCCTTGGAGTAATGATAGCAATGAGACATTTATCAAATATGAATATTTTCAAGAGCTCATTGTTAACTATTTAAGTTCACACATATGATTAATATGGTAAAACTAGTACATCATCTAAAGAAAATCAACTAAAATGAAAGTTATTCTATGAGATGAATCACAATATTGAAGTTTGTACTTCATAAAAGAATTATTTCAGTATTGCAAGATGTATATAACTATTACTATTGGTAAAATAGTGTATGGTATTGTGATACTATAAACTTGTATTCTGCAGAATCCTTTGTATAAAATGGTAATAAATATAGTAATATAACATAAAAATAGATTCTATATTTCACATTCTGAGGTTTAAGTATATAGCTATGATGCATATACTATTATGATAGCCGTCAGATAGCCATTTCAATCTGAACCACTTTTTGCATATAAGTTAGGGTTTTTGGGCTCTATATATTCCATACACTTGAGATGAGGAGCACCCTTGATTATCCTTGATGAGTGTTTAGATTTGTGCTTTTGGTTTAGATGTCACTTTTGCATCGTCTCTTATTTTTTTGGTTTTCTTTTTTTTTTTTTCTTTTGTTTTTGTTTTTCTTTTCATTCATCTTTGTGGCCCTTTATAGCCTCTTCCTCCTCTAACTCTAAAATAGCAATTGATACAATTTCTTTTTATATAGTTGTAGTTGGATAATTAAATTTAGTTGATGGCATTGTTCATGATGCTATATACTTCCTTTTGCTCTTGCTACCAATCTTTGAATTAACTGGATTTCTTTTATGGGAATTTTAGGTATTTTTGATTGGATCACTTTATTCTGATTACCATTTTTCATTCTTGAGATGATGCTTGACATTTGCATAAGTTTCCCAAATGCCTTTAAGGGACATAGTTATAATGGTATAATAATTTGAGCATAGCCACTCATGCGGATTGGAGCCTTTTTTATATGCATATTTAGACATACTAATAATTATGAATATGCCTTTTAGCAATTGTATTATTTCTATTAAGGCCATTTGAGTTAATTATGCCATTTAGCCTTTGCACTTTATCCAAGTGCTCCACGTGTCTAATCCCATGACAAACACCCCAAAGGCACCACTAACATCTCAACTTATTATACTAAGGACATGTTTATTTACCTTTCTCTCATTGGTAATCCAAAACCACTTATATCATAATCCTATTTCTCTAAGATTGGGTCAGTTGTCCATGAGTGGTCATCCTAAGACCACACCTTAACATCTTTAGGATGCTTGAAAACATAGGGAACACCTTTCCCCAATGTCCCTTCTTCAATCCCTACCAAGTCCTTTATCCACAGTCGTGCTCATGAACACTATCGTTGAGTCAGGGCTTCAGAGCCCAACCATTAAGTCCCATTGACCTCTGGGACTTCCTCACCATGTGACCATGCTTTTAATCACTATGTAAGAGGATTGTTTTTCTTCCTTTCCACAGTTTGGGACTTTAGAACAACATTTTGAGACACTGTGGCTCTACATGAACCTCGTAGGTACTCTCCCCACCTTCTGCCTTTAAGTGCTTTAGCCATATAGCTAGAGCAAGGTTCTAATAAGCCATGCTAAGTATCTAAATAGGTAGTGCCACCCACACTTGGATTGAGAGCATTAACAATTTGATCTCTTAAGGGAGTTAGAGCCAGCTCTTGAACACTTTATCAAGCTACTTTACTTTTCTATCCATATTCACTCTAGTTTTGGACTCCTTAATGGTTATATTATCACCCACCACATGGGTATAACCTTCCTTGGTCACACTGGCCTTTCCTGGCTAAATTGGCTCCATGTGAAATACAAATCCTAAGCCCCAAAGTGGAGTAGAAAAGGTGTCATATGGTAGTGGTCAAAATAGAAATTTAACAAGCGTAACATGTTTGGACTAAAGGCTCTAACTAAGAAAGTCAAAAGTGGGAGTGGAACTCTAAATGAAGTGTTTGAGGGATGAGCGTAAAGCAATTAGTGAATGAGCTTCTAAAAAGGGACATAAGAAGGAACTAACACATGGCAAGTGTTGCGATATATGACTTCAAGAAGGAGTTTGAGATAGAGTCCGATATGGACCCAAGATGAAGTCTGAGTAGAGTCCAAGATGGAGTCTAATATAAACCCAAGATAGAGTCTGATATAGATTCAAGATGGAGTCTGAGATGGAGTCTGATATGGATCCGAGATAGAGTCTGACATGAACTCGAGATGGACCCAAGATGAAGTCTGATATGGATCCGAGATAGAGTCTGACATGAACTCGAGATGGACCCAAGATGAAGTTTGAGATGGACCTGAGATGGAGTCTAAGGTCAAGGCTGAGAAAGAGACTGAGATCGAGATAGAGAAAGAGATCGAGCCCAAGACCAAGACCAAGTCCGAGACTAAGTAAAGGACCAAGTCTGAGACTAAGTCCAAGCAGTCCGAGTCCAAGTTCAAGGGTAAAAGCCAAAAGCAATCATTTCCTAGACCCTTGGGCATTTGGATAGCTCTAAAAGTATAGTAAGGGGAGGACTCTAGTGGAGCTAGTTTGGCTAGGAAAGGCCAGTGTGACTAATGAAGGCTATCTCTATGTGGTGGGTGATGAAATAACTACTGAGGAGTTTAAAGCTAAAGTGAATATAAATGGACAAGTTAAGTAACTTGGTGAAGTGTTTAAAAGTCAGCTTTAGCTCCCCCGGGAGATCAAATGGTCGATGCTTCCAATTCAAGTGTGAGTGGCACTACCTACTTGGATACTTGGAGGCTCATTGGAACCTTGATCTAGCCACATGGCTAGGGCACCCAAAGGTAAAAGGTGGGAAGAGTACCCACGAGGCTCATGTAGGGTTACGGTGTTTTGAAATGTTGTCCCAAAGTCCTAGACTATAGAAAAAAAGAGGAACAATCCTCTTATGTAGTGACCAAAGATGTAGTTATATGGCAAAGAAGTCTTAAAGGTCAATGGGATATAATGGTTAGCCCTTCAGGCCCTAACCCAATAGTAGTGTTGGCAAATACGGTCGGGGATGGAAAGGGACTTGGTAGGGACCGAAAAAGGGATGTGGGGAAGGTTGTTTTCCATATCTCTAGGCATCCTAAGAATGTTAAGAAGTGGTTTTGAGATGACCACTCATGGATAGATGGCCTAATCTTGAGAGATGGGACTATGGCAGCCTTTACACTTGGTCCAAGTGCTCTATGTATCCAATTCCACGATCAACACTCTAAAGGTACTATTAACATATCAGCCTATTACACTAAGGCCATGTCTATTTACCTTTATTTCATTGGTAGTCCTAGACCATCCAATACCATTTATAGGGCTAACAAGTCCCCAAGTCTAGAATAGAATTTATAGAGGTTGTGAGTGAGACTTCTCCAAGTGGTAAAAAGTGTGGTTTAGACTAAAGTAGAATGGAAAATTAATCAC
The DNA here is from genome assembly GCF_000143415.4 of Selaginella moellendorffii. Classification (NCBI taxonomy): domain Eukaryota; kingdom Viridiplantae; phylum Streptophyta; class Lycopodiopsida; order Selaginellales; family Selaginellaceae; genus Selaginella; species Selaginella moellendorffii. The sequence goes on from NW_003314313.1 coordinate 120,806, forward strand.
TTACACTCCACTAGAATCCTCCCTCTACTATCTTTTTAGAACTCACTAAACCCCCAAGGGTTTGGGAGACAATCACTTTAGGCTTTCACCTTTAGACTCGGATTTGGACTTGGTCTCAATTTTAGTCTCAGTTTCCATCTTAGACTCAACTTTGGACTCCATTTCGAACTCCTTAGATTTTATCTAAAGTCCATTTCAGACTCCATCTTGGGTCCATCTCGAACTCCTTCTCAGACTTTATCTCAAGTCCATTTTAGGTCTAACTCGGACTCCATCTTGGATTTGGTCCTGACACTTCCACGTATCATGTGCTAGTCCTCTTGTGTCTCTTTTCTAGAGGCTCACTTATTGATTGCTTTGTGCTCTTTCCTTGAGTACTTCTTTGGGAGTTTCACTCCCACTTTTGACTTTTCAAATTGACTTTAGTCCAAACTTGTTATGCTTACTTGGCTTCTACTTTGGCCACTATTATGTAGCATCCTCTCGACTCTACTTAGGCTTAGGGATTTGTGTCTCACAAATGGATACCCTTTACAAGATGAAGGATGTACTCATGAATGCCTATATGTACGATTTCAATTTTACGGGTAGGAATATACCTTTTTTCAAATGTATATTATATTTAAATAGCTACTAATCAATGGGAATTAAATTTGTGCCATTTTCTTTGATACCATATATAAGGCACCCTATCTCTTTCCTCTTAAACCAATTGAAAAAGGGGTAATTATTTAATGAGAAAGCTCTTAATAACTATTTTATCACCATTTATCCCTTAAAGTTTTGATCCAAGTGACAGTATATTTAAATCTCATTCCATGATCACATGCATTACAATAATTAAGTCAGCCTTACACACAAATATATATATATATATATATATATATATATATATATATATATATATATATATATATATATAAAATTGTTGCCATAGAGAATGAAGCTCACCTTTGCTACATAACACAAAAGTAGATGGCAATAAACCAAGTAATAGAAAATAAACTCAAACCCATATTACATATTAACTAATATAAAGAGGTTAATAGGGAAATTTTTGTCATAAAAATGACTAATGCCCCTTGATGATATTCCCCAAAAAAAGATAGAATGGTCATTGACTTATTTGTTTAAGAACCCTCTATTACTTATGCAACTCCATCTTTAAAAGAATCTCTATGTTAAGACCTTTAATTGTAACAAAATATTGTTGACGCCAAGACCTCCACCTAGGAAATGAAGGATGTTAATTTGGTGCAGCTCAAACTCTCACCTGCAATACCAACGCGAATCACGTTGTGTCATGGCCGGGTCAAGCTGCACCAGAGCGTCTCCCATATAATCATGGTTGCCAAGAATTGCGGAGGAAATGTTCATGTAGCCAACCTTATAACATATCTAATGGTAAACATCATGGCCAAACCATGTCCACATCCTCATTTTTCATCTCTTACGAAGTAAAGTTAAAGTATGTACAACTACAAGTAAAAGAGGTAATATTTTATAGTGTTATGCTAGCTGAAGAGCATTGTTAAGGGTGGTGGGGTAAGTGTGTGCACAAGACCTATAAACTCTTGACAAAGTGATGTTTATAATATGTGCAATTTGATATGCTCTAATATATTTAGCTCTATAGGAAGCAAAAAAGGCTTTAAAAGCAAATATTAACTCAATTAACTTAATGTTAATTTGAGTTAAATGGCCATTCACAGGGGTAGTATATCCCCAAATCAGGAATAAGACTTATGAAGGTTATGAGTGAGACTTCTCCAAATGGTCAAATGTGTGGTTAAATGACTAAAGTAGAATGAAAAATTTAGTCATTTACAACTTGGTATTAGAGTTATTTCTTAGTTTGACTTTTATTGATGGTTGAGTATATCACCATTTGTCTTGGCATTGGAAGGCCCTAGAAGTGGGCTTATCCTCAAGGAATAGCATGTTGAGATTTATATGTGAATATGTAAGCAATATGGTGGATAAAAAGAGGCTAATAGACAAACAACTTTGGGATCTTGGGAACAATATAAAGTTTTCCTTAGACAGTTGAGGATGTGATCTAAATAAGCATTTGACTTAGTAAACTACTAATATGGTTATGGTAAACAACTATAGTTGGGATCACGGAAAGAATGAAAACTCCGAGACATTAAAGGGATTGTAGAATTATTCTCGTATAGTTGAGGATGGTGCTTATAAATTTAAAAATAGAATTAATGACTATGGGAGGTTAAATAGGGATGAGGACATAGATCCTTGAAATGGTAACTAAAGCTACTTTTAATAAATGTTGAAACAACCCAAAGAGTTGGGGGTCTACTTAGAGGATGAGGCAGTATTCTCATCATATAGATAAATAGTCCTAAGGGGCAAAGATAACCCATATAAAACAAAAAATAATTAAATGTCAAAATAATACTTGTAAAAATGGTCCTTATGAGTAGGAAATGAATACAAAAAGTTGTGTTCTAGCAAGTTGGCACCTCAAAAGTAGCCATGAGGCTAGGACCTTACAGGTCATCGAATTAGCAAAGTCCAAAAGTTAGATACTTTAAGTGGAATAAAAAAATGGTCCTAAAGGATTAGTGAAACCATTTAGACTAAGGTGTGTTGTACCTTACAAAGAATGAGGAGGATCATGAGATCTAAGTATGAGAAATGTAGGTATCTCATTGATAACAAAATATGTTATACTAAAGTAGTGGGAAAGGTCTTCTAAAAAAAACAACTTTGGTGTAGAGTTGTGTGTGAACATTATGATGTAGTGTTAACTGATAGTTGGCATGAGAAATTATTATTATAGTCTTAGTAAAACCTAGACATAAGTTGGAAGTGTTGTGAAGGTAGACTTATAAAGCCAATGGTGTGAAGACACTAAATGTTTAAAGGAATGAGGCCTTGCAGTCAAATTGGGTAGTTCATGAGAACCCTTTGCTAAAGGAATCTCAATAAAAACAGGATTGGTATAGCCTAAGCTAGAAAATATTATTCAAATATATGGACCCAAGTAAGGATAAAGGTGTGGAAGCACCAACAATGAGTTGTAAGACTTGACGATTATGACAAATGTTAATGGTTTATAGGATTGCATGAAATTTGAGTAACACAGCAAAAGCATGGTCTTGAAGTTTGCTATAAAGTGATGTTATCAAGGTTAGGGAAGTAGTCCCCGAGTGTTCCAAGAAATGGCTTTGAACAAAAGTTGATGTTTGAGAACTTTCACACTTATATAGAAAACCATGTTATGCTAGTTGAGTGACTTGCTAAGTGGGATTAACAAGTTAAAAGAACAAACACCCTAGTGAAAAGTGATGACCTCAAAAGGGTGGCCCATGGGGCCAAGCATGGAGGAGTCCATGCATGATTATAGATTAGTCAAGTGAAAGGACTTGGAAGCTTTAAGGAACCAAGTTCCTAAGCTGTGATTCATAACACACATTGGATATAAGTTGGTGCACTAGCGTGGGAAGTCATGCCAGACATCCTAAATGATGTCATTCATAAATGCATATACAGAGGTTGGGTTTAAGTCCTAACCCTTTAGTTTTTAAGTTCAAGTTTCAACCCACTAGGGTATGATGATGGTTTGGAATATGACAACACTTAATTTTTGGTAATCATGGACTCTCAGTAAGGAAGCTGGTTTGGGCACACTACTAAGTGGGGGATGCCCCAGAGTCAAAGTGCACAGTTAAAGTGCTTAGTAAAAGCTTGGCATATCTATCTTGAACCTTTTGATGCAAGTAGCACCGAGGACGTGGTGAATGAGATGAGGACACTCAATCTCAATTGCTATGGACCCTTGGCCAAAAGAATTGGCTTGGGTGCATTGCCAAATATGAAGGATGCCGTTAAGGTTGTGGTCAACAATTTAGAGGATTGGTAGATTTAGTGTTTATTGGTAAGCCTATTAAGTTGTTTATGAGGGATTATAAAGTGATTCCATAGTTGATAATCAAGGACAAACTCCTTGGTTGGTTAAGGAATAGTATTTCTAGTGATTTGAACAAATGATATAGTATGACTTAGTTAGGGTGGAGGTAGTGATCTTATATTTTTTGGTGTAACAATCAAAGGATAGAAATAAAAGACTAGTGGCTGAGAATGGGTCATGGAAATTATTAAAAGAAATCCAAATGACAAGTTAAGGCAAGGAACACGCATATAATGGATGCCAACAGATTGTGAGAAAAGAAATATATTTCCAAGTAAAGACTCTAATTTGGGGTCTAAAAACCATGTAGAATATAATGATTAGTCATCCAAACAATTTCTCATTGCAGCAGCAAACTAAATAGATGTAAAGATAGTGAAAGTCTTAGTGCTTGATAAGATGGAATGTAATTACTTTCCTTTCCCAGAATGAGTGATTCCAACTTAGGTTTTGCAAGATACTAAAATCCCATTGATTTGATTTCCTTTGTCTTTCAAACTTTTATGTGGCTAGATCCAGATATTCAAAAGCACACTTCCAGCTAGAGTGTCTTGTAGCATTGTAGGAGGTAATTGATTTTATAATGTTTGTAATGGGATTTGTAGTTATATAGATGGCTTCTAGGATATGATAGTTTCCTACATGTCTATAGTTACTTCCTCAAACACAGTAATTGTTACTTTGATACTATTCCAACTTAATTTTTAAAAAACTATAAAGTGTTTGTTAATCGGAATTTATACATTAATGTGAAATACATTTCGTAAGGGTTAGGGCATTAAAGGCATTTTGCAAAGGGCAAGCTATGGCGCGAACAGAGCAGGAGCGCTGTGGATGCGTCACAGGTTTGTGGTCTCTCTTCCGACCAAAAAAGGCGCACAAGGGCGACAACAAGGTCCACCCGGAAGCCATGGACGCGGCGGCCTCGAAGCTGAAGGTCCAAGATCGTGTCTGTGAGGCTGTCTCGGGAGAAGCCATGGACGCGGCCGCCTTGAAGTTGAAGGAACTCAGGCACGAGGTGAAAATCGTCTTAGAAGCGATACGACAAGAGCGGCCGATCAAGCCGATCAAGCCGGAACAAGAGAAGGAGGACGAAGAGGAGAATCAAGAGAAGAAAGTGGAGCAGCTGAAGGAAGAGAAGAAAGCCGTGCAGGTGACCAAGGAGGAGAAAGAAGCCGATCAGATGAAGCCGATGAAGCTGGAACAAGAGGAGGAAAACGAAGCCGAGAAGCAGCTGAAGGAAGAGGAGCAAGGTCACAAGGAGCAGCCGCAGTTGGAACGAGAGGAGAAGAATCAGCCGAATCAGCCGATCAAGCAAATCAAGCCGATGAAGCAAGAGCAGGAACAGGAGGAGGAGCAGCGGATGAAGCCGATGAAGCAGCAGCTGGAACAAGAGGAGGAGCAGACGATCAAGCCGATCAAGCAGCCGCTGGAACGGGAAGACGATCAAGAGAAGATGAAGCAGCAGGAGAATGACAAGCCCAAGCAGGAGGAGCAGCGACCCAAGCCAATTCTACTGCCAGCTGGGGGTCGTCGTCCAGGTATGGCTCCTTTTGCTTCTTGCATTCTTCTTCTACTGTGACTCACGATGGCCTTCTGGACTTGCAGGTTCCAGGCCGAAGATGGTTCGCTTCTCTTCCTCAGCGGAGGACATTCTTCCCGACGGCACCCGACGGCGGAGTGAAACCCATCTTAGCGATGGCCGAGGGGGATATGTTGAGTTCACGTATCTCGAAGCTCTCCACAAGGCAAACCGATGGCTAAACCAGAGGGGAAAAACCGAGAAGAAGATCCGCAGCTTGGAAGGGGAAAAGCACGAGGAAACAGAAGAGGAGAAGTACGAGGAGAAGTCTTGGAGTGTTAGCGCGCTCCGGATTCTGATCAGACTCACCGAGCAGCTTTACGAGGAGCTCAACGGCAAATCTAGCGACCGAGAGAGGATCAAGCGAGCGCGGAAGATGATGAGGCTCCAGAAAATGCTGGATAGGATCCCGAGTGAGAGGAAACCGTGGAAGAAGCTTCAGTCCGGCGAGGTGGTCTTCGTGAAGGAGGCAAAAGAACTATATGATCGTGCGGGGAGAGATTTTGTTGCCGAATTCAAGAGGAGACAGGTAAGTTTGATATACCTTCCAGACTCCAGATGGCCGTTTGCTAATAACTTCCGTGTTTGTTGTAGAGAGCTAGAGTGAACGATGAGTGTTTGTTTTGTCAGAACCATGATGGCGAGAAGATGATTGGCCGGGCTGGAGTGAACTCTAAGGCGACTAGACCCTGGGTTTACCTGAGAAGAGAACACGAGCAAACTGTTCTAAGCACGTCGAAGAAACGAGAAATGAAGCTGGCTCCAAGCTCGAGAAGTTGGCTGCAAGGATTGGTCAATTGGAGGCCAGTGCTCGGACTCTAGCATCGGAGAAGCCAACTATCAAGAGTCAAATCCAGAAGATGGATCTCCAAGCAAGTTGAGCAGCACAGTAGGAGGCCACTAAAGCTATAGACCAGTTAAGTCGAGAGAAGATCGACCTTCTCGAGGACTCGACTCCAAAGATTTGCAGCTGTCCAAGACGTGAAAGCAGCGCGTGACGACCGTGTCTCGGGGCTCCAGGCGGAGACGTCCATCACACTTCAGGCGTCTAAACAGGCCAGCGACCAGCCTCCACACTCTTCTAAGTCAAGAGAAGATCAATGGATCAAGTTTGACTACACTCTACAGTGTCTGGAGCAAGGAGGGATCTATCTTATCAGCTTTCCAGTCGATGGAGATGAGACAGGAGATACTGCTGCGGTATAATGTTCACAGCTTGAAGGAATAGTAGCAAGGGAATGACTGCAACGAGATGGTGATAGCAAGAATATGATATAGCTGAAGCTGCTCGTGACGGTGGGGGTATTTGGATTCACAGAGAGGGCTGCAGAGACTATAAGACAGACTACGCTCGACGTTCTCTGTCATCTGGTAGAGCTCTCTAGTTGACGGAGACTTTGAAAACGGGTCAGGGCTGTCCAGGAATGCTCGTACAGCTGCTCGGATGAAAGTATCAGCAAAGAACTCAGTGTCAGATTGCTTCAAGGGAAATCAAATCCAAAAGTTGGAGCGGGAAAACTCGGAGCTGTGGCCAAATATGCAAGGAAGTCGAGAACCACAGTAGCAGGTCACTAAAGCGTCAAGTCTGAGCTAGAGACCAGTCTCCACAAAGTCGAGAGAAGATCAACGACTGGAATTGAAAGTTTCGGAGCTGTTCCAGATGGTGGCCGAGATGGAGAGTCGAAACCGGCGGTTGACGAGGCTCCAGGTGGAGCAGTCGGCTGGAAGTGCAGCAGAGTCCATCAAACTTCGGCATCTAAACAGGCTAGAGACCCGCCTCCACACTCTTCTAAGTCAAGAGAAGATCAATGGATCAAGTTGGGCTACACTCTACAGTGTCTGGAGCAAGGAGGGATCTATCTTATCGGCTTTCCAGTGGACGGAGATGATTCAGGAGCGCCTGCTGCGGTAAGGCTGTCCATGATAGTAGCGAGGAACGACGTAAACCAGTGTCAGATGGCTGCAAGATGGCGAGAAGACGATATAGCTGAAGCTGCTCGTGACTGGGGTTTCAGATGGCTGCGGAGACTATAAGACAGACTACGCTAGACGTTTTCTGTCATCTGGTGGAATGAGGGAAGTGTTCGGACAGGAGTTCTTGAAGGAGAAGCCCCAGGGGATAATGGCTGACGGAGTCGAATCCGCTGCACGAGGTGGAGCTCTCGGTGAGAGCACGTCGAGAACAGGATGGCGGAGTTTGGAAGCGCAAAGGCGAGGCTGGAGAAGCAAGTAACTCGCAGCTGATGGAGAGGATCACGGGACTCGAGGCGCTGGAGGAGAGTGAGACGTGCCAGATGCAAAGCAAAGCTTTGGTGAGGAGCTCTGAAGGATGAAGAAGACAAGCCGATGAGAGAGCACATGGAGCGCCAAGCTCCAGAGGTTTGATGGATCAGATGGACGCTACATGCGACAAGAAGGAGCATTTGGCTTTGCAGGAAGCTGTGTTTTTGCATGCTTCCGCTCAAGCTTCTCAGCACGATCAAGGCCTGAAGTGGCGGAAGCATTCCCTAACTATCAGAGGTTCTAAGCACGTTGAAGAAACGAGAATGGAAGTTTGAGAAGTAACCAGCTCTCGAGAGTCAAATCCAGAACAGAGGTGCAAGCCAAGTATACTGAAATCTCTGACAGCTCGAGTAGCACAGGGAAGCAGTAGCAAGCCTCCAAAGCGCCAGAGACCAGTCTCCACACTTCTAAGTCAAGAGAAGATCAACCTCTTCGAGGAGATATCCTCCCTCGACTCCAAAATTTCGTACATATCTTGATCGATCGGGAGATAGCAGATAATTTTGTCAAGATCTGGGCTTCTCAAGCGGAGCTCGCCGAGACGGTGGCCGAGATCGGAGCAGTCAGCCAGCCGAGTGGAGCAGAGTCCATCAAACGTTGGCGTGGGAACAGCGAGATGAAGGAGAAGATGAGATGCCAAGACAGATCAAAGACAAAGCTCTCTAGTTGACGGAAACGGGACGAGAGCTTCAAGCTGTCCAGGATCACTCTTACAGGTGCTTGGATGATAGAAGATGATGGCAAGATGATCTCGAACTCGAAGAAACTGCTTGTGGTGGTGGAGCCAGAGGTTCGGCTTGACAAAGACTGAAAAACGGCTGATGTTTGCCTCTGACATGCGGAGACTACAAGAGCTGGAGCGAACTCTAAGACGAAGCAACAGTCATAAAGACAGAAGATCGGACGAGTTTCATGGAACGTGGAAGCTGGTGCAAAGCGATTCAGAGGTTCAATGGCCACCTTTACAATCGAGCAATCTGGACTGAGGGTACGTAGAGTCATTCGTTTTTTCCTCTTCCATTCATTTCATCCGTATTGTTAAACAGAAGAAACAAGCTGCAGCGACACACAAATTGTGATGGTAGCTCCTTTAGTATCAGCAACAAATCCTATGGTATTTTTTTTGTTTTTTAATTTTCTCCTCTGGTGGAATATCTTCTGAGCTCCAACTTGGTCCAGATCGTAGGAGGCCGTCTCTTCGAGACTAAATAAATAAAACATCTCAGAGACTACGCTAAGGAGCTGCTTATTCTGGCCAACTTGTGAGTATAACCTTGAGAGATTATGTTTCTTTTCTATTTGGAAAATAGTCTGACTGCCAACTTGGTCCAGATCATAGGAGGCCGCCAGAAGAATATGTAAATGAGGGTGGAGCAGGACTTGAAGCAGCGAAAGATAAAACCAGTGTCAGAGATCATAAGAATCGAGCAAGTGGGAATGGAAAAGCGTAAGATGATTTTAAAACTTGGAGACAAAGGGAGCAGGCTGAAACAGCTAAGATCGAGCAGCAAAGATTGAGCAGCTTAAAGACGAAAAAATTTCTTAAACCAAGCAGGGGCAGCAGCTTGAAAAATCGAAGTTTTAAGTTCGCCCAGCAACAGCTTCAAAAAGCAAAGGGGAAGCAGCTAAAGAGCAGTGACAAGATTGATCGAGCAGAGCAGCAGAATAGTTGATAATTTTTTTCATATAATTTTCTTTGATTTAGCTGTAAAAATGATGATTTAATGTTCAAATTTATTTCAATCTCCAAAAGGTCCGAGATCCGAATTTGACCCTAGCTGATACCTAGAGCACGCTAGGGCTTGGCGGTGCGGCTGCTTGGCAAGGCATCCCCCGAAAAACTCGTGAACTTTACCATAGAGTATTTGTCGTGGATCTTCTTGTACGTTCGCAAGGATTCCTGATAAGTTTGTCCTCATAACTTGATAAGAAAATGGAAAAACAAACAGGAAAATAAGATTCTTACGTAGTTTGGATAGCGAAGGTGTTCGACTTTCTAACCCGAGAACACGACACCACGTTAGAGCAAGAACTCAGGAGCTAATATGTACGCACCTCCAGTTATTCCATATGGTATAAAGCCATTTGACTTGGTCTAGAAGGTCTGAAAAGGCTTGCCCCGTCAGGTTTTACCTCCTTCCAGACTGTCAAAGTTGTTAATGGGAAAAAACTAAATTTCTGCATGTCTCGAACAATAAAACTTGTAAGATTGCTGGACGTGAGCATCAAAGAAAGCTTCAAATCGTGAATGAGAGTACCCTCCACAAAGTCGAGCTGAGCAGACGAGAAGCCCTACATGTGGAGTCCCGGAAAAGTCTTGACAAAGCCTGGAGTAACAATTGGCGAGAGACTTGCCTTCACCTCTGCAATTTCTTGCACTTTTTTTGATAGATAGATCAGCATCTTTGCCGATCTGATAGATCAGATCGGCAACAATTTACCAGCCTCCACACACAAGCACTCTTTTAGATACTGTAGTAGAAACACTTGTCTTCATTTGGTTATTATAAATAAAAGTTCCTACTGATTGAATTGAACATTTTCCATATTTTAATTTGATTATTAATTTATTCCTTTTACTCTTTACATTAAGCCTTTGACATTTTTCTTTATTTAGTTTTTATGTTGCAAGCTTTTTTTTTTATGGGTTCTTAAAATCTATGAAATTAGTTCATAAAGAATAATACAATGTCTTACTACAAGAATGCTAATATTTCAAGCAATTGTTATTTGTAATAAAGTTTTATTACTTTCACTATTATATGTTTTTTGAGAAACTATTATATATTAATATATATTTAGTTACAGACACAATATAAAGGTATTCTTAAAACATAATACCAGACTGGTTTAGAACTACTAGATTTTTTACAATTGCATTAGCTGATGGTAATATATATTTTATCTAAAAAAATATTGAACTGATGATATTTGAAAATTCTCAACAACATACTTAAAAGAATTACAATTAAAGGTGGAAGAAAAGTGTCAACATTAATCAATAATATTATACCGATGGGGGCTTTGGTTTGTACTTAGGAACTGCTTGAAGGACTGATTCCACTTCGGTTTGTTCAACTTTGTTCGGTCCCACCTCAGTCCCCACCGAAGGGTCCACACCTCTTGCGCTGCTAGCATCTGCAAACTTTCATTTTTACTTCTGCTTCTTGTCACGTTTTATCTTGCATATGAGAGTCTCTAGTAAAGCATTGGTCTATGCCAATTGTCCTTCTAAAACGTCTAATCGAGCCTTGGATGACCAAACCTCACCATTAGACTCCTATTTAGAAGTTTCCTCACTGGAGTCCTTCTCATGCAAAAATTCTTCATCCATTGTTTTTTGTTGGACCAAAGGCTCTAGCTCTGAAGGATGTTTCGCCTCTACCTTAGTTCTTTTACGCCTTGCCTTTGCCTTCTCTCAGCAATCTGCTTTTATCCTTTACTAGAATTGAGGAAAGACTTTGATACCAAATTGTAAGACACAAATTTTTTCCTTTCCAATTTGCTAGTTTATTTTGTTTATTTGACCTCTACGACTTTAGCCTTCGTTAAGTTCCTGTGCCAAGGTTCCTGCCTATTGTACCAGCTTCTACTTGGTCCTACTTGGTTTTAGCAACTCACTACACAAGCAATTGAATGTTAGCCATCCATCCACGGATTCCCAAATTCCTTTCCAATCCCCCTCCTTGGGTTAAACTGGATTTAAGGTTCAGTTACACTCACACAAGCAGCCAAACACACCATGCCTCTAGATTCCTAATATCCCTTGGTACAATAAGGCTTTATCATAGGACCCTTTAAATCCTAAGCCTTGGGTGCAATATTTGCTCTGGGACATCAGGGGGAAACACTGTGGCCTAAAGGCTTGGTATAGGTACTTTTACTCCTCCACTTTCATCCTAAAAGGAAGGCCCAAGCCCCTAGGATGTGCAAAGACTAATGAGTCATAAGGTATTTAAATGGGGCACCACTCCACATGAGCCAGAAGCACCGCAATTGGTTTCCCTTTTGGGATTGAGAGCTGCTCTTGAGCACTTCCTTGGGTGGCCCCTCCGGCACCACCCGAGTCCATGTGTAAGCTCCTGGATTTGGACTTCCCGGGAGGTCACCTAGCCCAGTACTATTCAAACCCAAGGATGCTTAACCCCAAATATCCCAATACCCTTAACCGATTGGAAAACGGGGTGCACTCTTGTTCATGGGCCCTTTCCTTCTATATTTGAACCCCATGGATCGTCTCTCAAGTCATTCCCTTTAGTTGCTTACAATCTATCACGCTTCTCTGCAAGTTCACTGTAAGCGACTAAATTTTCCATTCTACTTTAGTCACTTAACCACACCTCTGACCACTTGGAGGAGTCTCATTCACTACCTCCATAAGTCCAATCCAGGACTTGGGACTTGCTAGCCCCGAGAATGGCATCCATGCCACTCAACACTTGCACTTGGTCCAAGTGCTCCACGTGTCCGATCCCATGACCGACACTCAAAGGTACCACCGACATAGCAGCCCGTTACGCTAAGGCCATGCCCAATCACCTTTGCCACACTGGTAGTCCAATACCACTTGCATCACCGTCTTGGCTCTCCAAGACTAGGCAAACCATCCGTGAGTGGTCATCTCAGATCCACTCCTTAGCATCCTTAGGATGCCCACCGACAAGGGGAATAGCCTTCCCCAATATCCCTCTGTCTGTCCCCACTAAGTCCCTTTCTGCCCCTGGCCGTGTTTGCCAACACTGCCACTGGATCGAGACCCACAGGCCCGACCACTAAGTCCCACAGTCCTCTGGGACTTCCTCACCACACAACTGTGTCCTTGGTCACTACCCCAGAGGACTGCTCCTCTTCCTTTCCACAGTCTGGGCTTTTGGGACAACATTTCGGAACACCGTGGCCTTACACGAGCCACCTGGGTACTCTCCTCGCCTTCTGCCCTTGGGTGCTCTAGCCATGGGCTTAGAGCGGGTTCCGTTGAGCCACACCAGGTATCCAAGTAGGTAGTGCCACCCACACTTGGACTGGGAGCATCGGCTAGTCGATCTCCCGGGGGAACTAGAGCCGGCTCTTGAACACTTCACCAAGCTACCGCTTGTCGGTCCGTGTTCACTTTAGTCTTGGACTTCCCAGTGGGCAGCTCATCACCCAACACTGGGTCCGGCCTTCCTGGGCCAAACTGGCCTTTCCTGGCCAAACTGGCTCCACTGCAGTCCTCCCCCTTACTATACTTTTGGAGCTCACCAAACCCCCCAGGGTCTGGGAGACGAACGCTTTGGGCTTTCACCCTCTCAGACTCGAACTCGGACTCGGACTCGGACTCGGACTCGGACTCGGACTCGGACTCGGACTCGGGCTCGGGCTCGGTCTAGACCTCGGCCTCGGTCTCGTTCTCGGTCCCGATCTCGGTCTCGGTCTCGGTCTAGGTCTTGGTCCTGGTCTCGGTCTCGACTTCGGACTCCATCTCGGACTCCATCTCGGACTCCATCTCAGACTCCATCTCGGACTCCATCTCGGACTCCATCTCGGGTCCATCTCGGACTCCATTTCGGGTCCATCTCGGACTCCATCTCGGGTCCATCTCGGACTCCATCTCGGGTCCATCTCGGACTCCATCTCGGACTCCATTTCGGGTCCATCTCGAGTCCACCTCGGACTCCATTTCGGGTCCATCTCGGACTCCATCTCGGGTCCATCTCGGACTCCATCTCGGACTCCATTTCGGGTCCATCTCGGGTCCACCTCGGACTCCATCTCGGGTCCATCTCGGACTCCACTTTGGACTCCAACTCGGGTCCATCTCGGACTCCACTTCGGACTCCAACTCGGGTCCATCTCGGACTCCACTTCGGACTCCAACTCGAGTCCATCTCGGACACTTCCACGTGTCATGTGTTGGTCCATTTGGGTCCCTTTTTGGAGCCTCACTTTTTGCTCGCTTCGTGCTCGTTCCTCGAGCACTTCTTTGGGAGTTCCACTCCCGCTCTTGACTTTTCAAGTCGGAGCTTTTGGTCCAAACGTGTTACGCTCGTTTGGCTCTCGCTTCAGCCACTACCACGTGGCACCCTTTCCGGCTCCACTTTGGGGCCTATGGATTTTGTGTCTCACATTCACACCCTCGTGAACGGAAGCTGAGAGCCATAGCTCTCCCAAGAGCCCCGCTCTCTTGACACCTTACCCCTTAGGTCGAGCCCAGCGGGAGTAAACTAGACCAGCCAGATGTCAATCAACATGTGGTGTGATTCCCCTAGCCAACCAACAGAGTCAGACCTGAGACCCCTCTGATACCAAATGTAAGCTCCTGGGTTTGGACTTCCCGGGAGCCCAGTACTATTCAAACCCAAGGACACTTAACCCCAAATATCCCAAGACCCTTAACCGATTGGAAAAGGGGGTGCACTCTTGTTCATAGGCCCTTTCCCTCTATATTTGAACCCTATGGATCGTCTCTCAAGTCGTTCCCTTTGGTTGTTTACACCATGCTTACTCCCACCCAAGGCTCTTAAGCTTCAGTCTCAACCTCAAGTCAATTTGAAAGCACTACTACAAAGTTCCTTCAAGATTTATTTCTAGACCTCATTATCCTTATTATACTTTTGGAACCCTCTACAGCCTCCTCCCTTTGGGCTTTCACCCCATTACCTATATGTGAGACACAAAATCCCTAGGCCCCAAAGTGGAGCCGGAAGGGTGCCACGTGGTAGTGGCCGAAGCGAAAGCCAAACGAGCATAACATGTTTGGACTAAAAGCTCCGACTTGAAAGGTCGAGAGCGGGAGTGGAACTCCAAACAAAGTGCTCGAGGAATAAGCATGAAGCGAGCAATAAGCGAGGCTCCAAAAAGGGACCCAAAAGGACCTAGGATGGAGTCCGAGATGGACCGAGATGGACCGAGACGGAGTTTGAGATGGACCGAGATGGAGTCCGAGATGGACCCAAGATGGGACCTGAGATGGAGTCTGAGATGGACCCGAGTGTAAGCGACTAATTTTTCCATTCTACTTTAGTCACTTAACCACACCTTTGACCACTTGGAGGGGTCTCACTCACCACCTCTTTAAGTCCAATTCAGGACTTGGGACTTGCTAGCCCCGAGAATGGCATCCATGCCACTCATCCCTTGCACTTAGTCCAAGTGCTCCACGTGTCCGGTCCCAAGACCGACACCCCAAGGTACCACTGACATACCAGCCTGTTACGCTAAGGCCATGCCCCTTTACCTTGGTCATACCGGTGGTCTAACCCCACCTGCATCAAAATCCCGTCTCTCAAGGACTGGACCATTTGTCCATGAGTGATCATTCCAGATTCACTCCTTAGCATCCTTAGGATGCCCACAGACCTGGGGAATTGCCTTCCCCAAAGTCCCTTTGTCAGTTCCTACCAAGTCCCTTTCTGCCCTTGGCCGTGTTTGCCAACACTGCCACTGGATCGAGGCCCACAGGCCCGACCCCTAAGTCCCACGGTCCTCTGGGACTTCCTCACCACACGACTGTGTCCTTGGTCACTACCCCAGAGGATTGCTCTTCTTCCTTTCCACAGTCTGGGCCTTTGGGACAACATTTCGGAACACCGTGGCCTTACGCGAGCCACCTGGGTACTCTCCCCACCTTTCACCTTTAGGTGCTCTAGCCATGGGCTTAGAGCGAGGTTCCGTTGAGCCATGCCTTGGTATCCAAGTAGGTAGTGCCACCCACACTTGGACTGGGAGCATCGGCCAGTCGATCTCCCGGGGGAACTAGAGTCGGCTCTTGAACACTTCACCAAGCTACCCCGCTTGTCGGTCCGTATTCACTCTAGTCTTGGACTTCCCAGTGGTCAGTTCATCATCCAACACTGGGTCTGGCCTTCCTGGGCCAAACTGGCCTTTCCTGGCCAAACTGGCTCCACTGCAGTCCTCCCCCTCACTATACTTTTGGAGCTCACCAAACCCCTCAGGGTTTGGGAGACGAACGCTTTGGGCTTTCACCCTCTCAGACTCGAACTCGGACTCGGACTCGGACTCGGACTCGGACTCGGACTCGGACTCAGACTTGGACTCAGACTCGGACTCGGACTCGGACTCGGGCTCGGACTCGGTCTCAGCCTTGGCCTCGGTCCCGGTCTCGGTCCCGGTCTCGGTCCCGGTCTCGGTCTCGGTCTCGGTCTCGGTCCCGGTCTCGGTCTCGACCTCGGACTCCATCTCGGGTCCTTCTCGGATTCCATCTCGGACTCCATCTCGGGCTCCGTCTCGGTCCATCTCGGACTCCATCTCGAACTCCATCTCGGGCTCCGTCTCGGTCCATCTCGGACTCCATCTTGGGTCCATCTCAGACTCCGTCTCGGTCCACCTCGGACTCCATCTC
>NW_003314313.1:137424-251633 GCF_000143415.4 Selaginella moellendorffii
TCCATCTTCTAGGTCATCTCGGACTTTGTCTCGGTCCCCTCGGACTCCACTTTAGTGCACCTCGGACTCCATATCGGACTCCATCTCGGACTCCACTTCGGACTCCATATCGGACTCCACTTCGGGTCCATCTCGGACTCCAACTAGGGTCCGTCTTGGACTCTATCTCGGGCACTTCCACGTGTCATGTGTTGGTCCTTTTTGGGTCCCTTTTTGGAGCCTTGCTTATTGCTCGCTTTGTGCTCGCTCCTTGAGCACTTTGTTGGGAGTTCCACTCCCGCTCTCGACCTTCCAAGTTAGAGCTTTTAGTCCAAACGTTTTACACTCGTTTGGGCTTTCACTTCGGCCACTACCACGTGGCACCCTTTCTGGCTCCACTTTGGGGCCTAGGGATTTTGTGTCTCACACCGAGGTGGAGTCCGAGATGGAGTCTGAGATGGACCCGAGATGGAGTCCAAGATGGACCCAAGATGGAGTCCGAGATGGACCGAGATGGAGTCCGAGATGGACCTAAGATGGAGTTCGAGATGGACCCGAGGTGGAGTCCGAGATGGAGTCCGTAGTCGAGACCGAGACCGAGACTGAGACCTAGGCCGAGACTGAGACCGGGACCAAGACCGAGACCAGGACCAAGACCGAGACCGAGACTGAGGCCGAGACCAAGCCCAAGCCCAAGTCTGAGTCCGAGTCTGAGTCCGAATCCGAGTCCGAGTCCGAGTTCGAGTTCGAGTTCAAGTCCGAGTTCAAGTCTGAGAGGGTGAAAGCCCAAAGCGTTCATCTCCCAGACCTTGAGGGGTTTGGTGAGCTCCAAAAGTATAGTAGGGGGAGGACTGCAGTGGAGCTAGTTTGGCCAGGAAAGGCCAGTTTGGCTCAAGAAGGCCAGACCCAATGTTGGGTGATGAACTGACCACTGGGAAGTCCAAGACTAGAGTGAATACGGACCAACAAGCAGGGTAGATTGGTGAAGTGTTCAAGAGCTGACTCTAGTTCCCCCGGGAGATCGACTGGCCGATGCTCCCAGTCTAAGTGTGGGTGGCACTACCTACTTGGATACCAGGCGTGGCTCAATGGAACCTCGCTCTAAGCCCATGGCTAGAGCACCCAAAGGCAGAAGGCGGGGAGAGTACCCACGAGGCTTGCGTAAGGCCACGGTGTTCCGAAATGTTGCCCCAAAGTCCCAGACTGTGAAAAGGAGGAGGAGCCATCCTCTAGTGTAGAGACCAAGGATACAGTCACATGGTGAGGAAGTCCTAGAGGACAATGGGACTTAGTGGCCGGGCCTGCGGGCCTTGATCTAGTGGCAGTGTTGGTGAACATGGCCATGGACAGAAAAGGGACTTGGTAGGAACTGACAAAGGGATGTTGGGGAAGGTTATTCCCTATGTCTGTGGGCATCCTAAGGATGCTAATGAGTGGATTTGGGATGGCCACTCGTGGACGGACGGCCCATTCTTGGAGAGACGGGATTGCAATGCAGGTGGTGTTAGACCACTGATGTGACCAAGGTGAATGAGCATGGCCTAGCATAACGGGCTCATATGTCAGTGGTACCTTGGGGTGTCGGTCATGGGATTGAACACGTGGAGCACTTGGACCAAGTGCGAAGGTTGAGTGGCATGGATGCCATTCTTGAGGCTAGCAAGCCCCAAGTCCTGAATGGGACTTATGGAGGTTGTGAATGAGACTCCTCCAAGTGGTCGGAGGTGCGGTTAAGTGACTAAAGTAGAATGGAAAATTTAGTCACTTACACTATATTAGTATTTAAACTCAGTCTCAAACTTGATCTTGGACTTGACCTCGGACTCCATCTTGAACTCGATCTCGGGCCCAACTTCAGACTTTGTCTCGGACTCAATCTTGGACTCGGTCTTTGTCGCGAATGTGACTTCGGGTATCAGAAGTTACTTGTTGACCAGTCCTTACGGACACTCTTTCCTTATTGCCACGATGGCAGGAGGTCGATATTGCTGAACCCTTTATCAGCCCCTCTTGTTCAAGTGTTAGTAAACTAGACTTTGCATCTATACTTGGCCAGATGAGTATAAGGACGGAATTCCTAATTGTCTATTTAGCCAAGCATACTTGGCCTGGCTTTTTAGTTCTCTTTTGCTCTGTCTTGCACTAGCTTGACAAGAACCCTTGCGTATTGAGATTAATCCCTTAATATCGCTGGATGATAGCTTACCGTGTTTGCCAAACACCCTCGATATCATGCTCTTTGTGTTAGTCTCATTTCGGTCCCAAATAGTATTTATGGAAAGTGTCCAGATTTGCTCATTTGGCATATCTACGGAATGTAGAGATTTACCTAAACACAATGGTCCCATGTCCAAATTCGCAATCTAGTGCCATTCCATATTTAGTAAGTTTTGAGCTTGTCTCAAAGACTAACTCCTGATACTAAGGGAGGCTTGGGGTAAGAGCCCAAAGCATGTGTTCCTCGGGGGGGGGGTGTTCCTCAGGAGGGGGGGGGGGGGGCGGGGGGCTCTGGGGGGTTCTAAATGTGTAGTAGGGATAGTGGGTAGGTCGGGCATGGCTAACCAACCTAAGGCATAATCTAGCTCTTGATTGCATATTTGTCCTTGTTCTGCGTCCAACTTGGGTCTAAGCCCAAACTCCACACCATGCTAATTGGTGGAGTACCTATGTCCTCGCGTTAGGCCACCAGTATGCTGAAATAGTGCTAGACTCCGTTTGGCTCTGTTTTGCATGCTAGTCCTAGCATTGAGATGCTAGATACTCTAGGACTATTCCAAGTCGCTCTGTTCCCCTGTTCCTTCGCTCCTTGGGGTGTATGTTCGAGAGTTGCTCTATAGTCCGGTTCCATCACTCTTTGGCTCTATGCTTGGGAGTTTGGCACCATTTTTTCATTCAGTGGCCTAAGGCCCTGAACCTCAGGTTCCACACCACTGTCTTATGGACACATGGCATGTGACACATGGCACATAGGTTCAGGTTCTGCTCCGTGGTGTTATCCTATGGTAAATCACTAACCACGTGCGCTACATTTGGTATCAGAGGATGAATTTTGGCGAGTACTATCCAATGAGATTGGGCAACTAGTCTCATTGCATATGTAGAGATGAAAATGATGATTCGAGTGGGTACACGTTTGGGTGCTAAGATTTTGCATTCGTTCCTTGGGTATGGATTTGGTTACCTTTTTGTACGGTAATAATGTGAGCTTGATGGATTTGAGATGCTCTGTTTGCACGAGTTTGTGCTTGGGCTCGTGAGTGAGGCACATTAGCAACTCAAGGTTGCACTTTGAGTTGGCAGGATTAATGTTAGCCTATCGGTGGTTCCTTGAGTTGTTCCATGTACCATAAACCTTCCCTGGGTTTGCTATGAGTGGCAAATAAGCTGGTCCATAGCTGTTTAGCACGGCACTAGTGGATCCTTCCTAGGCATGATTATGGGTGAATCAATCAAGACTGTAGGGATGAGTCTATTGATTCAAGTAATCATTGTCGTGCTCTCTCATAAACTTTTATTGGATTGAACTAAAGGCAATACGAAAGCAAGCTTGAGGTTTAATCAAAGATGAGACCGAAAAAAGAGTCGTCAAGGACGAAGGATCAAACACGTAAATCATTTTCTCTTCTTGGAGAGATGATTTGCAACAAGGTGTTAATTCATTGCTCGTGTTCATATTATACAATCAAGAATCCCTACCTTAATGCATCTTGAAGACTATAGTCTTACAAATGATGAGTCATGGGATGGATGGCGGTGAAGCACTAAACATTTTGTCTAGGCTTGCTATTGGAAGACTTAAGTTGCAATGCTCAATTCTTTTCTGGGGGAACCTTGCTATTGCTCCATTAGTAGCTTAGTGTTGGATTAATTTTGAGATTGTTGGAAAGAGAGTGGCATGAGTTTATTTATGTTGTGAACAAAAGTTAGTGGTGTTCGGTGTTGTAAATCTCTCTCGGTAGAGTATGGCATTTATGTTGCATTTTGTCGAATCAAGTTGGCACTTGATAGTCATATAAACCTTTAAAGTAATGACATAGATGTTGCTCGTGGTGTTGCTCAATTGATGACCAAGTCATTGTGATACTTATATCATATCCATGTGATAGTGAGTGATGTGTTTACGAAGTTGCTTGGGTAAATGATGATCAACCCCAAAGTGGCTGATGAAGAAGCTAGTCTACTTGCACAAAGTAGCATTGCAGTAGCTTTGATTGGGTTCTCGATGATGGTCCATTATGCTAAGCTTAAGTTGGTACCTTATTTCCTTGAGTTTGCTCATAAGGTGTTGGAAAAGGGTTGTAACATTCATTTGCTATAACTTATCAATTGATCCGTTAACACTTGGAGTAGATTATTAGATGGAGAAGGTGTGTAGTTGAGGCATTGACATTGCTAGCACTTGTGTTAATGGAAGTGGCATTGTTGATTCGAATGATGAGGAATTTTCCTTAGAGCTTGATTTTCCATGTCATTTTTCTTGTTAGTGTTTTGGCTTTACATTGGATCTTGAAGATGGTTGAAGAAGAGTGTTAGTGCAATGTGGATATCTGGAGATGTGGTCTTTGTGATCAAGCCTTGGATGTTCACTTTGCATTTTATGGATGTCGGTGTTGGATATCGGTTAGATGGGCAAAGATGTTCAATGCTTAAGTATATTGATGGATTATGAGAATTTGTGTTGAGGTGAACCTATGTGAAATAGTAGGTAGAAGGAAGTTGGTTGAGTTTTGAAAGTTTGCATTCTTGGATTGAGAGTCATTCTTTTTCTAGGATGGAAAATTTTCCAAAAATTTTCTTAAGGTTTTCTAATGGTTGATCTATTAATCACTTTGCTTGAAAATCATTTCATTTTTGTAAGCCAGTACAAACTAGTGAAAAGGTTGAAGTTGACTTTGGTTGGCTTAAACCTTAGTAGGTAATTTGTATAATGCAATCCAAAAGGGACGCTGACTTTTAGGGCTAAGGCAATTAAGTTGGATAAAGTCTAAGGTTGATGTAGATAAGTGGCTGTTGCACTTTTCTAAAAAAGGTGACCCTTATGCCTTTCTTTTATAGCATTGTGCTTGGTGGCAGATTGCATCTTGCATTTCGTTAAACTTTATGAGAGTAGTGACCTCTCATTGATCTTGACTTAGTCTTGGTGACTTGTGCATTGGTTGAGGATGGTGATGTCTAACTTAGTTGTTTGAGGTTGAGATGTTGGTATCTGTATTATAGCTTTGTCTATGAGGAGGTTGTGTATTGATATGAGTCCATCTTATGGTCTTCACTTTAGTTTTGGCTAAATGTTGATCATACATAGCTAGCCTCTTCAAAGCATGCTCAGAGCTAGTGGCTAAATGTATTAGTGAGCTTATTACGGTTGAGTTAGATTTGAGTGGTCATCTAGTTTGTGCTTGTCAATGAACTTTTATCTGGTACCTGGGGTATTATGTTCATGTTGGACAAGTATATAACTTGATGACAAGAGTTGGTGTTTGGGTCTTGTGAAGGCAAGTTGAGGAGTGATTGTTAGTTGCTTTGCGATTAGTGATTACTTGTAGACTTCATCAAGGACCGTTAACATTTGCTTTGCTCGATGATGATTTAGCAGTGATGGGCTTGCTTTACTGGATTGGGTTGCGAAGGATCGTGTCGTTAGACATACATGGGTTTTCCATGTTGGCATGTCGATTCTACCTCTATCAATATCATTTGGTTGCATTTAGTCCGTAGTGTTGGATTTCATTGAGTCGTGAATATAGTGAATCACTCCTTAATGATGTGTTATCTAAAACTGAGTATTGCTGAAGGATTAATCTCAGATATTAACTAAGGTATCTTCAGCTTTGGTTAGCTTAGTTGCTAAAGAGTTTTGAGTGGTGATTCACTCTTGCTTTCTTTTAGCTTTGTTCTGGTATTGATAGCATTCAAGTGATGTCTCGTCATTGACATTATTAATGTTGAGATTTAAATGGGATGAAATGTCTCTCCTTAGGATTGATATTGAGTTTCATTAGTCTCGATGTAAATAGTGTTAATGATTTGGCTTTAGATTTATGTTGTTAGCATTCATGCATTTGCTAGTAAATAACTGTGTTGACGTTCAAATGAACTGAGTGGCAAGTTGAGTTAGTTGTGTTCTAGACAAGATTGCTTAGTTGAGGTTGAGCTTTAGCTTTTCCTTGAAAAGTGATTTAGTTGTGGACTATACTAGCTTTACAAGAGGAAGGATTAATTTTCAATATTAGAATATTTAAGTCTTTATTGAATTTGAGTTCGGGATATATCGATCGTTGATGATTCTTCTTGTGCTTGTTATAAAGTAAGTTACGTTTAATTATAGATGGATTCATGGAGCATCCATTGTGCTTAGCTTTTGGGTTGATACAGATATACTCTTCATTAGCTTTGGCATTATAAAGTTTCACTTATGGATGTGTTGAAGAGAGTATTGTGGGTTATACTATGATTTCTTCTTTAGCATTGAAATTAGTTTATGCGAAACTTGTGATCATTGTTAGGCAAAACTTAGCTATAGGCTTCTTTGAGTTTTATGTTCATTGTTTTATTTGTTCGGAGTTGTTCGGGGACGGCATTTTAGCTTATAGCTTCACTGTTGAAGTTAATATTTGCATCTAGAAATCAATGGTGATGATTGATTGTCATCTAGGATAATTGATTATCCTTATCAAAAGTTTTGCTTGATTGTTGTTGATATAGAATGATTCACTGTTCTTTAAGATGGTGGATTCTTTCTTCAACAATCATTATGCATCTCTTTTTTGATGAGATGATTGATAGTCTTTCATGATAGTTAGTTATTCTCTTTGATAACTTCTGGCTTTTCGCAATCCCATATGTTTTTTGTGGTTTGCTCTAGATTGGTCTTTTGGGTTTAAGACATCAGTAGGATGTTGCTGACACTTGCTTAAGCAACTTGAGTTCCTTTATATTGTTGGCCGGGATCTATTCAGATTAGCTAGTGCAATGGTTGGCATGAATGCTATATTTGTTGGTTTTGCAACATTTATTCTGTTTTGTTGATTATTGTTTGAGCTAGTTATGATAGATTGGGATGTTATTTCCTTTGGGTGATACATTCGTGAGCATTTTGCTTGCCAGTCAATGATACTTTATGTTTTTTGAGTTATCTTTTGTAAGTTGTTTAGCATGCTATTTGCCATCTTTGGTAATTAAGTTTCATCATTGAGTTTCCTTAATGATACATTTTCTATTGAATTTTGTTAGATGGTGAATCCTACGTTTTCCAACTATAATGATCTTGGTGGTTCCTATACTCAAATACTGGTTTATCGGATGATAACTTACTTGGAATACTTTTGTGTTTTAATCTAAGATATATTCACTGATAATTAAGACTCTAAGATATCATTCTCTGACTTTGATATTATCCATTTATTGATCTTTGAAGTTTGGGCCAATATAGGCAAACTGACTTCGGCATTTCGTGTGCATGGTGAAATCTCTAGTCATGGGGTAGCTACTGTTGATTGGTCATATCACCCACCTCTCTATGAATGTTCCTTATTCCGTTAAAAGGGCGTGACCGTGTAAACAACTCTAACTATCTGTTGACAATAATTTATCTAAACCTTACCGACAGGTTTGGTTTCTTTGCTCAGGAGGGTTGGGGCCTTTGGCTTCTCTCTCTATGCCACCTGTGGGCAGGGGCGTATCACACTTTTATAAGCTGGGTGACTTCTAGAGCAGCAAGGGTGGCTAATTCCGTTGGTTATTTCCTTTTCAGTGACGGCTGGAAGGTGTCTGAGTTGGTAGCACATCCGTGTTAGACAAAGAGGTTACCCCTAACTCATTTAAGTTAGTGCATTTCTCACATAGTGTGAATACCGTGAACTTTTTCTAGAGTAGTTTCCTTGGCAGTATTCTAGACTCAAGTATGCATCAACGAGGATGTCGATCTTCCTTAGGGGGGGAGAGTGTCGTGAATGTGACTTCGGGTATCGAAAGTTACCTGTCGACTAGTCCTTACGGACACTCTTTCCTTATTGCCACGATGGTAGGAGGTCGATATTGCTAAACCCTTTATCAGCCCCTCTTGTTCAAGTGTTAGTAAACTGGACTTTGCATCTATACTTGGCCGGATGAACATAAGGACGGAATTCCTAAGTGTCTATTTAGCCAAGTATACTTGGTCTGGCTTTTTAGTTCTCTTTTGCTTTGTCTTGCACTAGCTTGACAAGAACCCTTGCATATTGAGATTAGTCCCTCAATATCGCTGGATGATAGCTTACCGTGTTTGTTAAACACCCTCACTATCATGCTCTTTGTGTTAGTCTCATTTCAGTCCCAAATGGTATTTATGGAAAGTGTCCAGATTTGCTCATTTAGCATATCTACAGAATGTAGAGATTGACCTGAACACAATGGTGTTCATCCTGTGTCCAAATTTGCAATCTAGTGCCATTCCATATTTAGTAAGTTTTGAGCTTGTCCTAGAAACTAACTCTTAATACTAAAGGAGGTTTGGGGTGAAAGCCCAAAGCGTGTGTTCCTCAAGGGGTGGGGGGGGATAGTGGGTAGGTCGGGCATGGCCAACCAACCTGAGGCATAGTTTAGTTCCCTCTTATATGTCTATCCTTGTTCTGCATTCAACTTGGATCTAAGCCCAAACTCCACACCATGCTAACTGGTGGAATACCCATATCCTCACGTTAGGCCACCGGTATGCTGAAATAGCACTAAACTCCGTTTGGCTCCGTTTTGCATGCTGGTCCTGGCATTGGGATGCTGGATACTCTAGGATCGCTCCTTAGGCTGTATGTTTGAGAGTTGCTCTGTGGTCCAGTTCCATCACTCTTTGGCTCTATGCTTGGGAGTTTGGCACTGTTCTTTCGTTCAGTAGCCTAAGGCCTTGAACCTTAGGTTCCACACGACTGTCTTATGGACATGTGGCATATGACATGTGGCACATGGGTTCAGGTTCCACTCCGTGGTGTTATCCTATAGTAAATCACCATAGGATAAAGGGTAAAAACCACATGCGCTACAGTCTTAGACTTGATCTTGTATCTTGGATTCGGTCTTGAACTTAGTCTCAGACTCGGTCTTGAACTCGGTTTCGGAATCGGTCTTGGACTCGATCTTGAACTCGGTCTCAAACTCAGTCTTAGAGTCGATCTCGGACTTGAGCTTGGACTCAATATCATCTGATGAACTCTTTATCATTTTGGTCATGCTTTCAAGAATCCTTCAACCTACAACACCTCGGGAGTTGGTTCCTTACAAACACTTAATCATATTTACCCTTGTCCATTAGGGTAAATTTTATATCATGCTTGGTTATGGCACTCTAGATCACAAGGCTCTTGAATTCTCAACAACTTTAGTATGTTAATCATGGAAAAATAGCTATACAGCAATTTGCCATGGTCATGAGCATAGTTGTCATAGTGCTTTAATGCCCTAGTGCTTTGCCACGGCCTTACAACTTCCCAACAATGCCCTCATAGTCATCATAACAATTATGGTGATATAAATTATCTCATTTGCAAGTTCAAGGACTTCTTTTACCAAGATAAGGTTTTTTGCAAATTTAGTATATATGTTTTGAGTATATCATTCTCTTCTTTGTTTTTTTATATGATAATCAAAAGTATTGTGTGCACCTAAACACTAGCATTATCATAGCATAAATCTAGCACAAAAATGGAGAGCATATGAATGCCAAACTTTTGGGTTGTTAGTTACAATTTAAACAATTATGTTTCTTTGATTCTTTTCTCTGAAACAAAGAATTGCTATCTAGTCCTAAGCTGTTAATGGCAAGACCATGGCCAATACATCATTGGCATTTGTGTGTACACACAAGCTACAAGTAGAAAATTGGACTATTACTTCAAAGTAAGAATTGTATCATTAGCTATGAGTCCTCTTCTTTCTTTCTTTTTCTCTAGTTGGTAAGGTTGAAAAATCTAGTTTTGTATACAGGCCAAGGAGTTTGATAGGGCCTTGTCAAAGTTTTAGGTGTGTCTCATCCTAGATTCGTGGATCAGGAATTTGTAGATAGATTTTTTTCTTTCATTTATTTTCTTGTAATGTGAGGTTAAGTGGATAAGTGGATAGAATGTGTTCACTTCAATTATTGAATTATTTGACTTGGAGGCACATTATGTACTCTCAATCCCTTTTCTTTCTGAATTATTATTGTTTTTTTGTAATGAAGGCAATTAACATGTTTTATCTTCACAGACGGCTACTTGTGTTTCCACCGACTAGAGTGAGCAATTATTTATAGTCTCCACAACATCAAGTTTGTGGCTTTACACATTTTACTCAAGCCTATTCTTCTAGAGCATTTTCATATTGAGGAATAGTAATTTTTATTATTGCAAATGAATAAAACTATTATTTTACATATACAGTTCTAATTTCTATTATATATAGCTTCTTATATACTAATTTTACATATAGTTTTGCATAATATAGTTTGTATTTGACCCATCAAAATCCTTTTTAAGTTTAGTTTTATTATACAATTATATCAAAATTACAAATCTTTGTAAGCTGAATAATAAGCTCCCTAAGAGGAGAGAGTGAATAATGGAGAAGAGCTTGAGAAAGAGAATTAGCGTTAGTTATAAAATTTCCTGAGCAATCAACAACTTTGAAATTATATATTTTAAGCTTCAAAACCTATTAAGCAATATAACGAACTAAATTCTTTTTCTTTAATAATAAAGTATGATCACCCCGTAATTAAAGCTTTTTAAAACCCTAAATTGCTGCTAAACACTCCTCTATATTATCTTTATAGTATTGTGTGATCTGGTACAAATCATTTATGTATGCAAAGTGAGCAAGTGATGAGATTCAAAATTAACAAATCCTACAATAGTGCCACCCATTCTCTTTTACATTAACACACTTAAAAAATTAATATTAGAAGCATTCATATACAAATTGTGATATGCCACAATTAAAGGAGTTTTTAACACTTCTTTAAAATTTGTAAATACCCACTTAGACCAAACAAAAGATAGTATTGATAACTTAAGCAACAATCTCAATAGTGAAATATCAACAATTTCAACAATGTTTGCAATAATAAAATATGATCAAAAAGATGATTAATAAAAGAATTGAAATATTACACTTTACCAAGGAAATGTTTTAGATCATTAATATATCTTCAAGTAAGGAATTTTAGAACAACCACAAGTTTATTAAGATTAATATACAAGTCTTTAGAAGAAAATTGGTACCCAAGATAAATCATATCCTTAGACCCAAACACATTTTTAACCACTTTAGTTTTAAACCGAATTCTTATAGTTAATTTAACATCTTGTAATGTATCATACATTTTTAAAACATTTTATTGAGAACTTTTGGAAAGTGTTTAAGAATCTTAATTTGTTCACTTGCTTTGGAAAGATGCCACACTTTCACTCTATCAAACTTTAATGCATCTATAACAAAAATTTAGGATCAATCTAAATGCTACTTTCTGGGTGTTACAAATGTGATTTCGGGTATCGAAAGTTACCTGTCGGCCAATCCTTATGGACACTCTTTCCTTACTGCCACAATGGCAGAAGGTCGGTACTATTGGTTCCCTTTATCAGCCCCTCTTGTTCAAGTGTTAGCTTAGTGGGCTTAGCATCTGTACTTTGCCAGATGGATATAAGATAGGAACTCCTATGTGTTTCTAGCTGAGCATACTTAACCTGGCTCTTAAGTCTCTTTTGCTCTGTTTTGCACTAGTTTGACAAAAACCCTCGCGTATTGAGACTAGTCTCTCAATAACGCTAAATGATAGTTTATTGTGTTTGCCAAACACTTTTGCTATCATGCCTTTTATGTTAGTCTCATTTCAATCTCAAATGTTATTTATGGAAAGTGTTTAGATTTGCTCATTTGGCATATTTACGGAATGTAAAGATTGTCTTGAACACAATGGTGTTTGTCCCATGTCTAAATTCACAATCTAGCACCATTCCATATTTAGTAAGTTTCAAGTTTATCCTAGATATTAACTCGAGATACTAAAGGAAGCTTAGGGTGAAAGCCAAAAACATGTGTTCCTCAAGGGGGGAGGGGGGCTGTGGGGTCTAAATGTATAATAAGGATAGTGGGTAGGTTAAGCATGGCCAACCAACCTGAGGCATAGTTTAACTTTTGCTTGCATGCCTGTCTTTGTTTTACATCTGACTTAGGTCTAAGCCCAAATTTCACACCATATTAGCTAGTGGAGTACCCATATCCTTGCATTAGACCACTGGTATATTGAAATAACACTAGACTCCGTTTGGCTCTATTTTGCGTGTTGGTTTTAGCATTGGGATACTAGATGTTTTAAGACTATTCCAAGTCGCTCCATACTCCTATCCCTTTGTTCCTTAAACTATATGCTTAGGAGCCATTCTATACTCTAATGCTATCACTTCTTGGCTCCATGCTAAGAGTTTGGCACTATCCCTTTGTTTAGTGGCCTAAAGCATTAAAACTTGGGTTCCATACTATTGTCCTTTGGACATGTGGCATGTGGTATGTGGCATATGATATATCACACATGGATGGTTTAGGTTCCGCTTTGTGGTTATCTTATAATAAATCACTATAGAATAAATAGTAAAAACCACGTGTGCTACATTGGGTGTTAATTGTAGTAGAGCTAAAATACTAAGCAATTGCATTTTGTGAAATGTAATAATTTAAATATTTAATAAATAAAATTTTAGAATCTTTGAATATATAATTGCTCAAAGCTTCAGATATACCTATATTTTCGATGCTTAAGCACATTCAATGCAAAGTAACTAATTGATTTTCTTAATACTGATTGAAAGGTGATGAAGCATATAGCAAGAGTGGAGAGGCACAACCAAACCCAATGTAAAAAAGTTTCTTTATAATGTAATTATATGAACTTACTACTATATTATCATGCTTTCAAACTTTATTATATTTGAAATATAAATGCAATAGCATACTTATATGGTAAATATATAATTTGACTCATGCTTTGGATAATAAAAAATTGGATTGTCTACTACTGCAATTTTTTGGAGGAAAAAAATGTGCCAGTTTATGCTAATATATGTTACTTGCTTAATTCTTATCACCCATTGACATTAAACTATTAGAAATGGATAATATGTATTTGTTATGTGCATTATAGATAACCCAACAAACCAATTTAAAGTTTTAAAACATGTTTTTTGGGTTTTAGGGTTCTAGGATTTCCTTCCAATGGAGTCTTTGCGACTGTCGATCGTCCAGCCCGATGATTGGCATCTTCACCTGCGAGACGGCAATGGTCTTGCATCTGTAGCGCCGCACAGGTAGAATTCTTTCTCTCCTCGATTGGATTTGGTTTGATTGAGCGCTCTTTCCTTCTTTTCTTCGAGCAGTGCGAGTGTGTTCAAGCGCGCTATTGTAATGCCCAATTTGAAGCCTCCCATTACCACACTTTCTCAAGCGCTGGCTTACAGAGAACGAATCTTGAAAGCTCTTCCACCGGATTCCACTTTCACCCCCTTGATGACACTCTATCTCACCGATGACACTACCACCTCGGAGATCAAGCTTGCAAGTAAGTTCCTTCTTCCACATTCTAGTTGATTCTTAGAAGAGACCAAAAAAATTTGTAGAGAAGAGTGGAGCTGTTTTTGCCGTGAAGCTTTACCCCGCTGGCGCGACTACAAACTCGCAAGCTGGAGTGACGGATTTGTTTGGAAAATGTATGCCAGTCTTGGAAGAAATGGCGAGGAGTTCCTTGCCTCTACTGGTAACTGTGTTCGTTTTTGGTTCTTACTCTTTGATTTGCTAAGGCACGAACTCCAGCTTTTCTAGGTGCACGGAGAGGTGGTGGACACAAGCGTCGATATCTTTGATCGCGAGAAAGTTTTCATCGATACAATCCTCTCGCCGCTCGTCACCAAGCTTCCAGAGCTCAAGGTGGTCATGGAGCACATCACTACTCGCGATGCCGTGGAGTTTGTGGAGAGCGTTACTTCAGGTACGCGATTTCTTGTAGATTTTCTTTCATTGTTTCTCTCAATCTCCCAGGAAATGTGGCTGCTACTGTTACTCCACAGCACTTGCTACTCAATCGCAACGCAATCTTTCAGGGCGGCTTGCAACCACACTTTTATTGTCTCCCAGTTCTTAAGCGAGAACATCACAGTAAGTTGTTCTTTTGCTTTTATCTGTGTTGGATTTTCAATGAGTTTTCTACAAAAACAAAAACCAGGACAAGCACTGATCAAGGCTGTTACGAGCGGGAGCAATAAATACTTCCTTGGTACTGACAGTGCTCCTCACGAGAAAAGAGCCAAAGAAGCGTCCTGTGGGTGTGCTGGAATTTACAGTGCTCCGGTTGCTCTACCTCTCTACGCCCAAGTTTTCGAAGAGGCAAGTCTCGATTCCTTTCTTTCTCTTGTTCCTACCATTGTTCTTGAGTTGATATGTTTCCAGGCCGGAGCTCTTGACATGCTGGAAGCGTTTACGAGCCTAAACGGTCCAAACTTCTACGGCCTTCCCGCGAACAAGGGAACTGTGACGCTGGTAAAGACGCCTTGGTGCGTGCCAACAGCGTATAGCTTTGAGTCGGGGACAGTGGTTCCAATCTTCGCTGGAAAAACAATCCAGTGGAGTGTCGAGAGCGTCATCAATGGTGAAGATAGTTGCGAGAAAAAGAACGAGCTGGAAAGCTTACGGGTTTGAAATCGAGGTTGCTCAAGCTTTGAGTCAGTACAATCCTGTTTCCATGCTGGACGCTGATCTGAAAATGTTCTACTCGCTTTTCATTAAATGAGGCATACTAGCTGAGCTGAAAGATCGATCACAAGGACAGTTTATTTCTCTCTTTTGCAAAGTCTGTCACTTGTTCGATGACAGCATTTTTTTTTTCTTAGGTGCCATCGACAGCGACGAATTGCTGACAGCCTTCAATGTCCTGAGAATGCATGAATTCACTCGCAGCATGGCGACTTTGAAGTTTTTCTCTTTTTGTTTTTGGTTTTGTAGGTGGAGTATCCGTCTGTGCAGATCATGACCACAAAACTGGTTAGCAACTTGTTCTTTTTCCATTTAGCTAATTGGCGTTTTTTATTTCATCTAACCTTGAAGTTCTCTATCAGATGATAAGTCTTTTTCACATAGGCTCTCGTAGTCTTTTTACATAGGCTCTCGCATACAAGGAGATTGATCTTCAGCATCCTCTTTCTTCAGCTTGTATTTGCAGCCACCTAGTCAAAATTCACAGAGAATTTGAGCTCTGGTGCATCAATTCCTACAAACTCTTGCTCAGCGCCTCGTCGAGCTCCATTCCTCAAGAACCATAAGAAAGCCCTAATAATATCCGTCCACGTAGAATTCTACTCTTGGTTTCCCAACCAAGGGTTGTCCATTTCAAGTTCGGGCCAGCCTCGGTAGACATGGTTATGTGAAGACTTTGATGGATGCTTTGATAGGGTATGTGAAATTTGTAGAGAAGACTTGCATGCAATTCGTGTAAGCGCTGCCGGTGTTGCATGTTATTCGCAGCACATTGACAAGATATCTAAGCTTCCCCAACATGATAGCCATACTTGTTAAGGCATTCTCTTCTAAGAGATTGAGAACAAACTTTGGACCACATTTTTTGGTGTTGGTTATACCTCCTCTCCACTTATAGAAGCATTAGGTATGCCTAACATCCAGCTCACAGCTCTCACTGAGATTGTGTTTTTAAATGTAGGAGACTTGTCTTTTACATGTTTTACCATGTTGTGTGCTGGGTGTGTCCTTTTGTATTCTGTCCTCTTCAATCTTCTGCCACACTTTATGCCTCATCATCTCCTTTTTTTATGTTGTACTTCATTCTCTCCATTGTCTTCTCCTTTCATATTGTTACACCTTAATACTTGCTGATTCTATGTTGCTGTCTTTGTCCTCTTTGCACAGCTTGCACCAGGCTTTCTCCCTTTTGAACCTTTAAAATACGAAAACATTATTGATTGGAATCAGAGACAAAGAAACATGCATGTTTATCTTGGCCATGAGTTCTGCTCTTGTGGACATTGGCACGTAGTCCACCCAATTTGGCCAGTCTAATTTGTTATAGAACACTTTGTAGAGCTGACTCTTAAGCTCATCAAACACGTTTGCTTCAAGGTTGAGATTTTCTTGCCATATTTCCTATTTTAACACACTGTTAACAAGCTACCAAAATCTTTTTACTAACTGGAAAACTCTCCTTCTCACAGAGATTCTTGCAATAGCAGCACGAATGATTTTATGCTTCTTGAGGACCAAGTGCAATAGACATTGATCCTTGCCTTTGTGGAATAGTTTATCAAAACTAATAGAATCTAAGCACAACTTATGGAAAGATGGATCAGCCAATGCAAGCTTATAAAAGAAAATGAGCATTCCAAGTGCTAGTTCAATATGTTGAATAAGTTTATCAACCCCCCTAAAAACATTAATTTTTTTTCATATACTAGATATTCAATTGAATATGGTCATGTTTGAGTACCATATTGGTTCGTTTATATTTTGGGTGGGCTATAACTAAATGCTTTGAATTACTCATTTTTCTTTTCTCTGTTTTAAATTTCTAATAGAGAGAAATGGGTATGAGCTCAACAATAATTACTTCTATGGGGTCATGGATTGTGTAAGAGAACTAGCCTAAAAGAGGTATAGTATTTGTAAAGTGTCTTTCATTTTAACATATTTTTCTTCAAATGTGGACTTTGAGAGTATTCTTAACCAGAAGGAATGGGAACAGTCTCTGTATTTTAAAAAGCTACCTCAAGGTGGATTGGAGTCATGATGTTACAATAGCATGGTGCAAGGAAAATTGAGAGGTGGGACGTTGAAAGAAAACGAGATTGACCTAAAAGAGAGGTAATGGTAAACAGCTGGGTAATTTTAATGTAATAATGATTGTCCTCAGTACACAGATTCCAATACATCAAATTTATTATGCCAATATATATTTGCCAAATGAGCGTATAGCTGTGGTTTCACCACAACAAAGGAGGTTGTAAAATATTCATTAATAAAATAATAAAATCATTAATTCAATAAGATTAAGAAAATCAAGTTGGAGGAACCACTTTTCAGGGGGAACTGAGAAACATGTATTGTCTTTGAACTTTATTATCACCATGCATCACACTCTATAACAAGATAATGCCTCTTTTAAGAATTACAACTTGAATTTGACGTGAAAAATAAATCAATTATTTACTTTAGCAAATATAGAAATATTCTTACCACTTTTTAATATACTAATTTTATTTTTATCACATATGGCTTCGATATTTACTCATGGGATTCGAAACTAAATAATTCTCATACAAATGCATGGCTCATTATTAATATCTAAACTAAGTTCCTCTATTAATTAGAGGTTTGACCAGATTAGTTTTCAGAGCTATAAAAGTAGGGCTTTTAAGACTTTGTATTATACAATTTCATCTTACTTGTTTTTCTTGTCTTTGTTTTCATCTTTGTTTTTACTTTTTCATTGTCTTTTTCTTCTTCTGGACACAAGCTCTTGATAATATTTATATTTGACAAATTTCTCAATGTTATTAAAATGGATAAAATTAGATTAATAAACACTATACTTATTATAGTTATATTGGTTTTACAATTCAATAAAATTATTGCTCCAAAGAAACCTATAATTGGAAGAACAAACTATTTAAGTCCACATGATATTGGTAAAGTTATTACAGCGTTTTATGAATTATTAAAAAAAATTAATAGAGATGAAAGTTATTCTACAACTTATGGAGATGAAGTTGAAGTTAGTACTTCAAAAGGAATTGTTTCAGTACTTATTCAATGTAAAGATAAATGTTCTGTAGAAAATACAGGTGCAACTATTATAGGTGATAAAATAGTAAGAGGTTTAACAAATTTATTAGCATTCACAATAGACACTATAAACTTATATTCTTCAGATTCTTTTCTAAAAGATGGTACTAAATATATATTAAAATATAATCTAAAAACAGATGATTCTAATTCTTTATCAACATTTTTAAGTATGAAGAGTCTTGATGATAAATCAGTATTTTGTGATATAAGATCTAGTATTTTATATTATGATTCATTTATTTATAGTGATAGTTTTCTAGTTTCACCTAATGGTAGGAATATATTATTTTTAAAAATGAACTGTATTCTTATACTTTATTCAAACGGTAGGATAATTTGGGATAAATCATATTCCTTTATGAATTTGTTTAACTGTATTTTAAAATTGCAAAATAATGGGAATTTAGTTTTAAAATATAATGAGAAGGTATTATGGTCTTCAAATAAGTATTGCAATAATAAATTTGAATGTTTTTTACCAACATATTTTACAGTTCAAAATGATTGTAATTTAGTAATTTATGAAGCAAAATTTCCAAACAAAGTTTTATGGGCATCTAATACAAATGATCATATATTATGTAATGTATAAATTCATCTTGCAGCCTTGTCATTTATTAATATCTCAATCATATCAATAATTTATTTGAGCTCCAAAATGCTAAACCTTTTGTATTTTCACTCTTTCTTCTTCTTTATTCATTCTTTGAATACATGGCCTAAACACTAGACATATGATATTTTCTGCAAGTCCTTCTTCAATGAAATAATCAACTTTTTATGGAGTTATTCTTCTCTGTAGAACACCTTTATGAAATTTGACACATATTTTGTTTTACATATAAATATTAAATCAAACTACAATAAAAAAAATAAAATTTAATGAATATTGCTTGTAATGGGATTGCTGCATCCAATTGGGCGTTGCAGGACCCTGTTATTAGGGTACTCATAGCCATGGTATTTAAAACCGTTTGATACTCCGAGGATTCAGTATTAGTAGAGTATCTGTATGTGCTCCTGCCCATTTAGAGTCTAGCTCGGAACCATAATTAGAATCCATTGTGAGAAGTAACTGGAATCGCGGAATTGAGCAGCGCCAGAGATGTGCACGCCGATCGAACGTATCCCAGATAATCCCGCACGGAATCTTCTTAAGCTTAAGTTCCATCTTCCTCATTCTCTTCGATTCTTCACTCTTATGAAAGGAGGGCAGCTCCTCTAGGTGCACGGTGAGGTGGCGGACACCAGCGTCGGTATCTTTGATCGCGAGAAGGTTTTCGTTGATAAAATTCTCTCGCTGCTCGTCACCAAGCTTCCACAGCTCAAGGTGGTCATGGAGCACATCACTACTCGCGATACCGTGGAGTTTGTGGAGAGCGTTACATCGGGTACGCGATTTCTTGTAGATTTTCTTTCGTGGTTTCTCTCGGCCTCACAGGAAATGTGGCTGCTACTGTTAACTCCACAGCACTTGCTACTCAATCGCAACCACACTAAACGAGAATCTCTTTTATTTGTGCTGGTTTTCTACAAACGAAAACCACGACAAGCCTGATCAAAGCTGTGACGAGCGGGAGCCAAAAATACTTCTTTGGTACCGACAGTGCTCCTCACGCCAAAGAAGCGTCCTGCGGGTGTGCTGGAATTTACAGTGCTCCGGTTGCTCTACCTCTGTACGCCCAAGTTTTCGAAGAGGCAAGTCTCGTTTCCTTCGTTTCTCTTGTTCTTATCATTGTTCTTGAGTTGGTATATTTCCAGGCTGCTGGAAGCGTTTACGAGCCTAAACGGTCCAAACTTTTATGGCCTTCCCGCGAACAAGGGAACGGTGACGCTGGTAAAGAGCCCTTGGTGCGTGCCAACAGCGTATAGCTTTGATTCGGAGACAGTGGTTCCAATCTGCGCTGGAAAAACAATCCAGTGGAGTGTGGATAGCGTCATCAATGGTGAAGATAGTTGCGAGAAAAAGAACAAGCTCGAAAGCTTACGGGTTTGAAATCGAGGTTGCTAAAGCTTTTCGGGTGATTTGAGTCAATACAATCTGGTTTCCATGCTGGACGCTGATCTGAAATACTTCGCCTTGTTGAACTTGGTGCTGCCAGCAGCCGTCTCGAAGCCACACCTCGAAGCCGAACGGAAGAGCCTCCGGTTGTTCCTCTCGGCAATCTCTTGGATGGATTTCAAAGCCTTGAGATGGGTCATCTGCTGCTCCAGCACTGGCCTGTGGCGGACCTGGAACGATTTGCATCCTTGTTTCATCAGTATCATGAAGGAAGAGGTATGTCCAGTCTATATATCTTACAGCAGCACGACGTTTCTTCACGTCGATAAGCTCGGCTTGATAAACTTCTCGTATGTGTTGGCTCAGAGTAAACGGCCTTAGCTCCCTCCCACAAGGCAGGTGACTGGCTGTTTGGAACCAGGGCAAACCTTTTATCCCATGCTACGCACGTATCACAAGCTCTTACATTTGACAAGAGGAGGTTTCTCTCTTTTGATGGTGAACTTCGGCACTTCATGAACACCCAAGAGCGCATCTCTAACGTCCTGGTCGATATTGTCAGCAATGTAGACCGGGAAGCCGGCATCTACACAAAACTCGAAAGCAGTGTTAGTGAACAATTCGTGAGTTCGGATGAACGCACCCATCTTTCGAAGCTGTGCTTTCTGGAAGAGGTTGAAAGACGTGAATTTTCGAAGATCAGGTGACTGAAAAAACAAGCTGAAGGAAGAGGAAAGAGAACCTGCTGCTGAAGATCAACTCGTCCAGGCTCCTTGTACGCAAGAGCCTATGTGAAAAGAAAAGTGAGCGAGATATATAGACACAAACATGATTTTCCTACCGGATTTTGTTTTTCTGCTTCCATCGCAGCAAGAACAGCCAAGCGTTCAGACTCTGCTTCATCAGCTTTTGCTCTCAGACGTTGCTGAGCAGCTTTGTCTCCTCCCATGACAGCTTCCATCATCTGCTAGAAAGCTTTCAGAGGTTAGAGGAAAGCACGAAGGCCAGGCACTACCTTCTTTCGACGATAAGCTTGTGCTAGCAATTGGAAAGGGAGAGGCTGAACCTTGGGCTTGGCTGCAAAAACTCGAAGCTGTTCAAGGTGGAGAATGCACAAGTTTCTAACTCCAACCTTCCTCTTCGAGGTCTTCTTTGGACTGGGAGTCCAGTTTTGTGGTCATGATCTGCACAAACTCAGGATACTCCACCTACAAGAAAACTTTAAGTGATCCAGGCAGATTCGTCATGCTGCGAGTGAATTCATGCAGACCTCACCAGATTTATCTTCGTCGACTTCGTCCAGCATTCTGTCCACTTCCGACCGCTTGACATGCATTCCCAAGACGTTGAACGCTGTCAGCAACTCGTCGCTGTCGATGGCACCTGAGAAAAAAATGCTGTCATCGAACAAGTAAGTGGCAGTCTAAGATCAGGCACAAAGTTTTGGCAAGAAAAAATAAAAATGCTAGAGGTAGAGTTCGCTTAGTGATCGAAGATCTTTAAAGCTCAGCTCGAAAAAGAAGATTTTTATAAGAGGAAAGAGTAACATACCAGAGCCATCGAGATCAATCAAATCAAAGCACTCCTTGAGCTCCTGCTTTTGCTTCTTCGTGAGCTCCGGCCTCACAAACTTGCCGTGCGCGCGCAACCAAGTGTTGATCGAGAGCTTCCTCAACAGCGACTGGAATTACGCCAAATAACAGCTCAAGAATGGATCAAGAGCAGTGGAAACACACGTACCATCACTTGAGGGCTCATCGGCATTCTCGCGGGCTCCGCCATAGCCACAGCCCTAAAACTAAACCCTAGAAACAAGTTGGATTTCAAAAAGTGCCGGGAAACGCATATTCTCTGTATGGTGTTGAAGATGCTTATCTAGTTTGAAAACTGGATATTCGTTTCCCATTGTGAGGAGAATGGCTGTGCTAGCGGCTGTGGCGCTGGGCGCGCAGCCAAGAACGATCCGTGGCGCTCACATTGGGAGGAATTCCAGAGATTTTCCAGCGTCTCGGCGCCTGGAGTTTCTCGGCTTCACAAGGTCTGGAAAGAGATTGCGCTCCAGCTCCCTAGGGTTTTGCAAGCGCCGTGGTGTGGTAGCCGCCGCGGCTTCTCCAGCTCCAGAAACTACGGATGCGCGGTATTCGCAGAAGCTTGTGCTTGTTGTAGGCGCTACTGGTGGTGTAGGCGAGTTCTTATCGAGATTTTCTTCTTTTCTTCGCTGCCGAATGATACTTTTGTGTTTTTCCATTCAGGGCAGCTTGCGGTCGCGTCTTTGCTCGAGAAAGGTGTAGAAGTTCGTGCGCTGCTGAGAAATGCTGAGAAAGCTCGATCGTTGTTTGGCGATAAGCTACAGGTATTGCAAGCTCTTCTCAAAAAATTGTTTCTCTATCTTTTCTTGGTGAAACCATCGATAAAATTTGTACCAGGTTGTTGTTGGGGATACAAGGAATCCAGAAGATTTTGTTCCGTCCATGTTCGAGGTGATCTCTCTTTTTCTTTGTACGACTACCTTGATCTAACTATCATTTGGCTGCAGGGTGTCACTCATGTTTTATGCTGCACAGGAACCACCGCGTTTCCATCCAAGCGCTGGGCTGGAGACAATACGCCGGAACAAACAGGTGCTAGATTGAAGTGGTACGTCTTTGGTTTGAAGAAAAAACTTTTCTTATCCTTTTCCACGAGCAGACTGGATCGGAGTACGCAATCTCATTGCTGCAGTTCCCAAAACCATCCAGAGATTTGTGTTGGTTTCGTCTGTTGGAGTTACAAAATGCGATCAGCTGCCGTGGAAGTAAGCTCGATCAAGTTCTTTGCGTTTCCAACCTTTTCAACTTTTATGCTGGGCACCGCAGTATCATGAACCTGTTTGGAGTGCTCAAGTACAAAAAAATGGGTGAAGATTTTTTGAGAAGCTCTGGACTCCCGTACACTATAATCAGGTGCCAAACTCTCAAACTCTCATGAAGATTTCCCTCTCGAGCACGAGGTTTCCACAGGCCAGGGAGACTAACTGACGGACCTTACACATCGTATGATCTGAACACGCTGCTAAAGGCAACGTCAGGAACTCGTCGCGACGTTATCCTTGGCCAAGGTCGAGAAATTAATACTTGCCATAGTTTTGACCGAAGTTCTCTCACAGGTGATACTCTTGTTGGCGAAGCTAGCAGGATCATGGTCGCCGAAGCCTGCATCCAAGCAATGGACCTCGAGTGTACGTGTGGCCAAACTTACGAGCTCAACTCAGTCCAGGTTGGAGCAATAGAAACTTGCTTTTTATTTCAGCAAAGAATTCTCAACCTTACAGACGACGATTTTCCTGTGTAGGGGGACGGGCCTGGCTCTGACTGTAACAAATGGGCCAAGCTTTTCGTAAGCGCAGGCACCGGCACAAACTAAGTGTAGAAACTATATAGCGCCATCGTCGATCGGTATGTTGTAAGATTTCATAGTTTCGCTGATAATAAGTGCTTGTCTCGTGACAAAATTTCCAAGCCTCTTCTCTAAGACACAGTTACCATGAACGGGCTGCCGCTGATATCCACAAGGCCAGCCATGATGGAGAGGTCATAAATGCCGGGCTCGCGAGCCACAAAGTTACCGACGAACATCCCTTCTGATACGTAGTCCATCGAAAACTCCTCCATGGTTGGGCCCGAGAGGATCATGACGAAGGTCACAGTGTTTCCATTCTCGTCAACGTCGCTATAAGCATTGTTGCCGAATTTATCCCTGGTTTGGACTCTCACTTGCTTTGGAACCCCGGTTGTAGCTATGCTCTCTGCGGCCATCTCTATAACAGCGCAGAGAGGAACGTGAACAGCACCTGGAGGTATGAAGCTTTGAGAAACTGGTTTGCAACTCCGGAAAGAGAAACTAACTTGCCTGGTTTGACTTGCAGAGTGTAAGTCCCTTTGATTTGCGAACCATAGAGGGTAATGTCAGCAATGTACGAGCCCGAGAGCGTAGCGTTGATAGTCGCAGAATACTTCCCATTGCTTTCGTCGGGTATCAGTCCCACCGTAAGCTCTTCCGACGCCAACTCGACTATGAATTTCATTGGCTTGTTGGTCGTGTAATTCGCAAAGATGGTGACGGTCACGTCCTCTCCAGCAGGTAGACTGGTGTTAGGTGAAATCGTGGCTCTGAAATCTTTGGCTGTCTCTTTAACTGCAGTGAGCAGAGTAAGAAGAACGCAAATACTTGACCGATGCAAAATGCGTTACCAGATCCAACAGATACGTTGAGCGGACACTCGGGAAGAAGGAGATCCTCGTACGAGACCGTGACCGCGTAAAATCCTTGCGAAGGGACCTTGTACGAGGCAAGATACTTCCCTGGCGAAAGAAGGACGAAGCTCCGATAAGTGGAAGCTCCAGGTCCCGTGACACTGAGTTTAAAGCCGGAGCTGTCCACCGTCACTGGATTCTCGAAGACGTCCACCATGATCACCACGACTTCGTTCCATTTAAGCACCGATGCTAGAATTGACACCCCTTCGCCGGTGACATAAGCAACGGTCGTGTCCGGCGGCCCTGGAGGAAGAAATTTTCATCGCGGCTATACCAAAAAGAGAGAAACTTTGCGAAGTTGGAAGTAGTACCTGGATAAATGGTGACAGGGAAAGGACTGCCTGGGAGTGGCACTTGAGCGTCGGAACCCACCGCTATGACAGTCATGCTGTAGTTTTGAGCCTTCCAGATGGTATAATTCACCGAGAAGTCCTGGCCTCCAACCCAAGTTGCGGCCATGCTTGCGAACGGTGGATCGAACTGGACGCTGAAAGAGATGGCGCCGGGAGCACAAGGATTGCGAAACCGATCGTATGCTGAGATGTTGAACTCTAGATTCGTTCCAGCTTCGCCACCCGAGAGACCATCGCCACTGGCGACACACTGCTCTGGCAAAGGAGGACCTGAGATACGAGAAAAACTTATGTTAAGTTTTAGAAAGAATGCGAGGAAGTACCTGGAGAGACGGTCTTATTGTAAGAAACTAGACGAACATCCGACCATGAAATGGAAACCGTGTAATCGCCAGCGACGGTGGCGGTGTAGTTCGACACGTACCTTCCATCTTCTGCTTGAAGCTCGAAAACCTTCGCGAGTAGAAAGAAGGTGTCGTCCATTGACGAAGCGTTTACGACGATGAGGCTTGTGTCCGTCACGACTGGATAGCCAAAGTGGTCCCTGAGCGTGATGGAAATCGTAGTAAGGTCCCCGGCAGTGGAGTCTATGATGCCAGTTCCGTTGAAGGTGCTGTTGAGCACGCTCGGAGCTTCTGCACGGTGCAAGCCGTGAGTTATGTCATACAGAGCACTAGACAGTGTGCTTACCTTGCACGATAGAAAAATAATATGGGACTCCGGAGTTTACCTTCGTAAGGCCACTGGCAACTTGGAGCTTGAAATCCCCGCGTTCGGTCATTGTAAAAGCGATCAACACCTGGTCGCTTGCGTAAGTAAATGTAGCAAACTGCTGGACGGTCATGTCCGACGTGAAAACCGGCCCCTCGCCACCAGTCGTGTAGACGGACGCCGTAAACATGGCAGTGACTGTTTCATTTAGAACCTGGTAGACTTTGTTCTTGAACTTGTCTCGCAGTAAGAGAAGGAATCTCACCGCACTGCCTTCACTTATCACATTTCCGTCCATAAACACCCCGCGACATTGAGATATTGCGATTGGACCTGTTAAGAAGAATCACACTCAGGCTTGAATCGTCGAGGAAAAAAGAAGTAGAACCTGATGAAACAGTGATCTGGAACGGGCTGCCACTGGTGAGATTGCTCGGCGTTAACGATCCGGCGTAAACAAACACACCGTAGGTCCCAGATTTTGTGACGTTGCACTTGACAGTATACGTTCCATTTCGATTGTTGGTGATGGTTGTGGCCTGGGTGACAGCCGGAGAAAACTTTATAGAGATATTCACTGGCCCCGTCGGCATTGTGTTGTTAAATGCGTCGAAAGTTGTGACGAGGAAGCTCGTAGTCAAGCCCGCTTCTCCCTGTGAGACCCCAGAATACGTAGCTCTGCACCACGGTCCATATATACTCGCTACAACCATTTACGAAAGGCATCAGTTCAAGAAACGAAGTGTGCAAGAAAAATATTCACCTGGAAGAACGCTCTTTTTTATTGCAGGACCTCCCCCTAGAACGAGCCCTTTCCATTGCGTCACAATCTTGTAGTCCCCAGCAAGTGTGGGCACATACGCGACTAGGAATGCACCACTCGATTTG
Source organism: Selaginella moellendorffii (assembly GCF_000143415.4). Taxonomy (NCBI): domain Eukaryota; kingdom Viridiplantae; phylum Streptophyta; class Lycopodiopsida; order Selaginellales; family Selaginellaceae; genus Selaginella; species Selaginella moellendorffii. The sequence goes on from NW_003314313.1 coordinate 163,497, forward strand.
GGAACGATAGAAATGTTAGTTGTTACGTTGATAGGAAGGCCGAACCTCGTAAACTGGACGCTCATGTCACTAGCGTTTGCGTATGCTGTGTTTCCTGCACTGTCGCGAAGTTGGACAAGAAACTCCGACTTGGCACCAGCGGTTGAGTTCTTTAGCCCAGTACCATCTATTATGGTTCTCGAAGGATCCACGTTGTCTACAAAAAGTAGGAAAAGTGATTAGCATAACATCAAAGAACGTTATGTTCAAACCTGTGGTCACTGTGAACAAGTATGGCGATCCAGAAATGTCTTCTGACGCATTTCCAATCTGTAAGATAAATCTTCCAACTTTGGTCATGTTAAATCTGAATGCCAGCGAGTAGTTCGACATCTGTGTCACGGTCAAGCTTGGAACTCCCAGCATACTCAGGTTTGATTGGAAATAAACGAGCGCCGTAAAGTTTGCTGCGGTGAGGCCATTGCTGGATAAAGCGTTCCCAAACACATCTTTTGGATAGAGCAAGAATGTCACAGTTGTGTTCTGTAGGTAGAACTCTATACCACTGAGCCACTCGCCAGAGCAATCCGGCACGGACAAGAATCCTGTGTTTAACTGTTAATATATAATACGGTAAAAAAGAGGTAGTACCTGGGTTTACTGTCAATGGAAACGGCGACCCGGATATGTTCTTCGACTTGCTTCCAATCCTTAAGTTGAACTGTCCGGCATCCACCGGAAAGAAAACTACGGACTGGTACCCGGAGAAGTTCTGAGGAACAACCGTAACATTCCAGTTGTTTATAGCATCAGGATAGCCTTGTACTTCGACAACAAAGTTGTAGGAGTCGTTTCTTCCTGTTGCCAAGCTGACATTATTCCCGTACGCATCCATGAGAAGGATTTGGATAACTGCTTGAGTTCCCGCGTCGAAGACATTTACGCCACCAAGCCAAGAGGCTGTGCAATTCCAAACAGATACAGAGCCTATACGAAAAAAAAAGACACAATAAGCCAAAAGAAGGTACGAAAAGTAAAGATTATCTCAGAGACCTGCTGTAACAGCAAACTGGAAAGGTGACCCTGTTAGATTTGCACTGGGACTCCACAAACCCAGCCAGTAGCTACCAGCCAAGGTCGGATAGAATTTGACTGTTTTAATGCCTGCAGAAGGATTATCGGCAAAGCTCACGTTGTATCCTTGAGAACTATTAGCACTTCCAGAAATGTCGGCTGACAGCTGAAAATTGTAATCATATCCGCCAGTAATTGAGCTCACGGTGTTGTTGTAGACATCCTTGAGTAGGACGTGAAGCGTGGCTTCAGTTCCCGCAGGAAATCTATTCAAGCCCTTCGGCCACGATGGTAGACATGCGGAAGTGGACACCGAACCTGAAGTAACAAACCACTTAAGATGAGATATATACTAGCAAAAACTTACTCGCATTCACGAAAAAATCAAGAGGCGAGTTTGTGATGGTGTCAGTGCTGCTTCCAACTTCACAGGCAAAATCTCCAGAAAGAGTTGACATGAAAGTCATCAGGTTGTAATCCGTGCCGTTGATGTTTTGCACTTGCACTCCCAGATCCGGCAAGCTTCCTACTGGTATGTCGCTCGAGAGGCTCACTATCGTAGCTACAAAAACATAAGGGTCATAAACGCTATTGTTGTACTTGTCTCGCTTAAAGATTTGCAAACTGCCATTCACTCCCGCTTGAAATTGGCTGCCATTTGGCCAAAACCCCATGCAGGTCGGTATGCTGATAGGACCTGCAAAGAAAAGGAAGTCAGTTCATGATGCAAGGCCACATATTTATATACATGCCTGGAAAAACTCGGAATAAGAAGGGAGAATTCGAAATATTGACGATGTCGCTGCCAACGTTCAGCAAATATGTTCCCGAAACTTGAGGATAAAATGTTACGATCCTGTAAGCTGATCCAAGCTCCGGAGGAAGTAAAGCCAGGCTCGGCATTGAAAACAGTTGATAGTCGCTCGCAGTGCTCACGTTGACAGAAAAGTCGTACGAGCTTAAGCTGCCAGTGGATAAGCTGACATTATTGCCGTAACCATCCATCTGCAACACATTAAATTCAGCTCGTTCTCCAGCATAGAAGGTAGACTTGAATCCCGTCCAGGAACCCTTGCAGTTTTCCACTGCAATTGAACCTGGAAAAAAATTATAAACTCTGGTTACCCAGTTGATTGATTGACAACTTACACATTCACCTGAAAATACCGAAAATGTGAAGGGTGAAAGTTGTAATTCTTGTGATCCATTTCCAACGTGCAGATAATATTGGCCTGCTTGGATTGGCATAAAAGTTGCAGCAATATAATCCGTGTCGATTTCGAGGGGAGCAACTGTTACATTCAGAGGCGCCAGTGTACTGCCATCCGAGTAGTAAAAGCTTAGAAGTAGCTCCATATTTGGAATAGAATTGCTGAATCCATCGAGTTGTAATATTGCTAGAGAAGAATTAGACCCCGCCTCAAAGGAATTAACTCCGTTTGGCCAAACAGCTGAACTGTCATTCATAGAAAGAGGACCTGATATATCAAAGAAAGACCAAAAAAGAAAAAATAAAAAAAGAACATCAGAAAGAATACACGTTGCTGACAAAATCTTTTACCTGGAACCACGTAAAAGCGGAACGGTGCCTTTTGGATAACGTGAGTGCCATTTCCAACTTGCAAGTAGAATCTACCGGCTGTAGTAGGATAGAAAGAAACAGTTTGAGAACCTTCAGTCGCGTTACCAGAGACATTGAAACTGGGAAAGCTCGTCGAGGTGTTCACGGCAGGGTTGGCAATTACGGCGAGCTGAAAGCTGTATAGTACACTTCGTCCAGTCTTTCCACCAACAGTGTTATTGAATGCGTCTTTTTGAGTTATCTGCAGCGTAGCCATTGTGCCAGCAACGAAGGTGCTGCTATTGTTGGACCATGTAGCAACACATACAGGAACATACACAGGACCTGAGAATCAGAAAAAGAAAAAACATTAAAACTGCGGACGGATAACACTGTAAGCATACCGGAAATGATAGTGATGGCCGGGCTCGAAAATCCGATAGGAACCACCCAAAAACCATAGGAAAAGAGAGTCACAAAAAGGATGTATTGAGCATTGGCATCTGCAATGGAATTTTGAGCAAGGCATGACACGGGAAATACTCCAGAACTGGACCCCTGGCTCACGTTGCAGGCAGTATTGGGTGGAGTAAATCCAGTTCCGGAATCGAAGATACGTACTTGAAAAAGGCTGGGCGATCCGTCATAAGGTGTAGTGCAAGAGCAAGTCGATCCACTGCAGCTCGAATCGATGGCAACAATATTGAAAGTGAACGGCACTCCCTCGACCATCGTGATCTTTACAGCAAGAATGTCGATAACGCTGCAGTTTCCAGGCCCTGGTATAACTGCATAGAAGAACACAAAGATATAAAGAATGAAAACTTTTCACGCAAACTCAACGATAGAAACTCAAAGAACTATGACAACTTCTCAAGATGGTTCAAGCAAAAGAAGATGAAAGCCTTTCAAGAAAAATCATGATCAAGCATAGAACAAAGAAAAAAAAACCAAGAAGAAAAATGAGCATAGAACAAACCATGATCAAGCAACGAAGGAAAAAAAATGACAAAAAATTTTACCAGGGAATAGTGGAGTCCATAGTGCTACATACTGGGGGCCGGAGTTGGAGGCGGCGATGGAGCGCTAACGCAGCAATCGCTCACATCGAGACTGGAGACATAGCAAAATGGATCACAAACAGCGCCGGGGCGAGCTGAATCGCAAGTGGAGCTGCAGCAATCGAAGTCACACGCCGCGCATTCTAACGCGCAGGTGATGTTCTGCGAGCACAGCATCAAGCAATCGCGCCCTGGCTGCGATATTACGAATCGCGGCGCCCACAGAAGCCAGCTCCACCAGAGAAACCAATGCACGAACCTCGAGAGCTCCATTCCTCGCTCGCCCTCTCTAGAAACCCTAGAACAAGATAAGTTATCCCCCCGCCATAAAATATTCCATCGAATCTTTCTAGGGTTTATCTGGATGATGGGTTTATGAAGCGCGCGGCTATGGCGATGGCGATAGAGCTCCAGCAGAGCAGGCTAGCGTTCTCGATCGTTTCTTCTGCTGCGAGAGTTAGGGTCTGTGCGCCACTGGGAAAATGCGCCGGGCTCGGCAATCTTTCTCGCCGAAATTTCTCACAGGCAGCCGAGGCATTGGAGATCAACGAGGTCGAGGCTCGTCCGGAGGTACAGGTGAAGGATGATAAGATCATCAGTCCACGAAAATTCCTGCTAGGGAAATCCGAGAAGGAGCTTCAAGATCTGTGTGAAGAAATGGGAGAGGTAATGTTTTCCAGCGTCATGAAATATTCGTTGTCACTGTGTTTATTTTCTTTGTTGCTCACAGAAGAGGTTTCGAGGAAAGCAAATGTATCTTCTTCTCTACAAAGTCCGCAAGGCTGAGATACAAGAATTCACAAACTGTAAGTTCCTCAAGCTTTTTTTTCCTTCAGGATGCTTAGAGGAAAATGCTTGTGGCTCAGTATCGAAAGGCTTTCGAGAAAAACTCATCTCCGAGGGATGGGAAGTTGGAAGATCTCCAATTCATCACAAAGTCAACTCTGTAGACGGTACAATCAAGGTTTTCATTTTTCTCTTGTTCTTGCAAAGATCGTCTTTAACATTTAGCTTCTCTTAAGGTGTTACTCAAGCTTAAAGATAGTCGTTTAATAGAGACTGTGGGAATACCAGCTGATGAAGAAAACAATCGGCTCACTGTCTGTGTTTCATCCCAGGTTTCTTTTTTTTCCAGCTCCTTTTTTCTTTCATACAACTTTGCAATTGTCTAGGTAGGCTGTCCTCTGCGATGCGCCTTCTGTGCTACTGGTAAAGGTGGTTTTACGCGAAGCTTGAAGCCACACGAAATTATCGAGCAGGTTTTATTTGTTCGCACAATATACCTTGGAGTGCGACATGATTTTTATTTCAGGTCCTTGTTATGGAGGAAATTTTCAAACAGCGAGTGAGCAACGTTGTCTTCATGGGAATGGGAGAACCAATGCTGAATATGGCGTCAGTTCTTGCCGCTCATCGATGCCTTAACGAAGATATCGGAATCGGCCAACGCATGATAACCATTTCGACCGTTGGTGTTCCAAACTCTATACGTAAACTTGCGGCACATAAGCTTCAGTCCACTTTAGCTGTAAGGTGGGACACCAATCTTTCCTCTCTATTCCTCGGTTTTAATACTTGTGTTTGTTTCCACCGAAACAGCTTGCACGCACCAAATCAGCGCCTCAGGGAACAAATTGTACCCAGCGCTAAGTCCTATCCGCTGGATGCGTTGATGGAAGATTGCAAAGAATACTTCAGCATCACAGGGCGTCGGGTGTCATTCGAGTATACTCTTCTAGGTTCGTTCCAACGTACTTTGCTTTGGAGCACTGTATTCATTTTTTTGGCTTTTCTCAGCTGGCGTAAACGATTCTAAGGAGCTTGCTTTCGAACTAGGAGAGCTTCTCCATCACTGGGATATGAGCCATCATGTGAACCTCATTCCATATAATCCAGTTGCGGACTCTTTGTTTCAACGACCTTGGCAAAAATCAGTAAGCTCGTTATAAGCTTTCTACAACACATCTTGATGTTTTTCATTATTCATAGGTGCAGACATTTGTTGAAACATTGGCTAAGTGCCGAGTAAATGCCTCGGTGAGGCAAACTCGTGGCCTGGATGCAAATGCAGCTTGTGGACAGTTGAGAAATCAATTCCAGAAAACACCTCTAGAAGACGAAAGCCTCGTTAAGTCTGTCTGAAGCGAGGCTCAAGCACACAGCGATTCCCAGCTCTCTGTTCATCAAACAAGGTATCAGATTCAGGTACTTTGCAAGCAAAAATAACACGTAGTTCTTACTTAGAGCTCCTTTCTTATGCGCAGATGATTCTTTCACAGCTCCACAGTGATACCCAGGCTTCAAAGTAAAGTTCTTAGGAAGATCAACCGTGATAGTGCTCATCCCTGCTTCGCCAACGGTGACCAGGAAAGAGACAACCTTCTTCTCGTTTTTGTCACGCTTCTTCGCAGCTGGAACCAGGACAAGCGAGCGATCACAAGCAAGAGGCTTGTTTCCAATGAAGCGAGTACAGTTGCCTTGATCCTGGACTTTAGCTCCCTCGAGCTCCCAGATCACTTCCTTCTTCGCCCAAGTCCAGCCGTAAGCCCATCCGTGCTTTGAAAAGCTCTTCTCTCCAGACGAATCCAGAGTTACTAGAGCCTGGAAGAGATCGATTCACATCAGCACTGCGACGAAGCAAAGAATGTAAGGAGCTGGAAGATCAAACCTGGTAACCATCTGTAGTCCAGTTTAGAACATCCCACTCGACGTTCACTCCTCTCGAGTCTGACGAACTTGATGTTAGTTCCAGGAGCTTGAGAGATCTAAGAGTAACTCACCAGTGCCACAAACGAGAAGAAAAAGAAGAGCGCACATAAGCTTGATCGCCATCATCGCGAAGTTTGTTTGCTCGAACACCATATTTATGTTTCTTTGCTGGAAGAACAATGAAGGACAATGAAAGAGCCGGAAGAACAGTTGCTTACGCCAGCAAAGGGGTTAAACCCTAAATCTTAGGGTTCTTGATACTGGCATTTTCAGATGCTAGAGAGGCGAGGCTTGATCGCGCTCCGAGGTAGTGGCAGTAGGATTCTCACGGGCATTGGCGTGCGGAGATTGGGATCGCGAGCGTCGGACAGCGAGCGCGAGAATCCGGTGCTGGAGGAGCGGCGGCGGCGGGTCAGGGAGCTCGCGAGGGCCAGGTTTGCTGAGCAGCAGCTGAAGAAGAGAGGGGAAGTAGAGAAGAAGTATAAGAGGGGAGAGATCGATGGGAGGAAGTTCGTGGATTGGGGAAAGGATAAGTTTAGACTTCCTCTCAGAGATGGATCGGGTCTTTTGCTGGGCAAGGCAGAACGAGAGAAGATCGAAAATGCAAAGATCGTGAGGAAGAAAGCGGAGGATTTGGAGAAAGAAAGGGAGAATTTGAAGAAGAAGACGAAGAAGACGTCTCAGGAGGTCACCAAGAGCAAAGATTCCAGAAGTTCAAACGTAAAGGCCAAAGAAAAATCGTCCAGCATTGACACAGAGGAGGAAGAAGAAGAAGAAGACGACGAAGAGTTTGAGCCGGGGAAAAAGCTCAAGAAGAAAAAGAAGAAAAGTAGTGTTCCTGTGGCAAAGCCCAAGAGCCAAGGCACAGAATTGATCGAAGCTGCGATAAAATCCTTGAAGTCTCTCCAGAGGGAAGTTGACGGAGTAGTGGAGCCTCTTGATCTTCCTCCTGCGAAGGTGGAAGGATGGAAGACTTCTTACCGGGAGAGAGTTGAGAGAGCTTTGGTTGACAAAGGCCTCGTCCCACAAGAAGAAAGTGGGACTGTCGCTACAGGAGAAGAAGAGATTCCGGAGAGCACTGCTATACTAAACAGCTTCATGGAGAGCAACGAATTCGAAAGCTCGGAAGAAGACGATGAAGACTTCAAATCATTTGAGGAAATCGTGATCAAGGGAGGTGATGATCAGACAGCTAGCTGGGAAAGTGAAAAGATGATTGAGGAGTTTAACACAGCCACAACGTCTTCGTCCGCTCAAGGTGATGAGAAAGTCTCGGACGAAGATGACCAGCCGGCTAGCTTGGAACGTGAGAAGATGATTGAGGATTTGAACACGGCCACAACGTCTTCGTCCGCTCAAGGTGATGAGAAAGTCTCTGGAGCGACTCAAGTCAAGGCACTACTGGCAGCCATCGACGATCGCTCGGCTGATATCGGATCTGTGTCACTGGACGAGCAAATGTCCGTGAGAGTCGGGATAATTGGAGCTCCCAACGCCGGGAAGTCTTCACTCTTAAACTTCCTGGTAAGCGATTCTATCTTTCTTCTTCGTATGTTTTCTTTACTTCCCATCCAAATGCAGGTTGGAACCAAGGTGTCGGCAGTCTCTCGAAAGACAAACACAACACGAAACGAGATCCTCGGAGTTTTAACAGAGAATGATACGCAAGTTGTAAGCTTTTGATGCTTTTTCTTGAGGAATATGGAGCTTATCTTCGGCCTTCGCAGCTGTTTTACGACACTCCTGGTTTGATGATGCGCTGGAAGGGTCAGGCCGTAAGACGAGACGTCAAAAGCCGAGTCCAAAGCGCCTGGATGGTCACTGGCCACTGCGAAGTTCTCATCGTGCTGGTGGACGCTCATCGCCAGATAGAACGGTAAGGACGTATACATTTCCTCGATGAAGCAACTCAGACGTGGTTCTTCGCTTGACAGTCCCGACCAGAGAGTGAGAAAACTGATCGAAAAGCTGGGCGAGAAGAAGGATCCAAAGCAAAAGAGGATCTTGTGCTTGAACAAAGTCGACTTGATTCGTCAAAAGCGGGAGTTAGTGCCGCTGGCGCAGGAGTTTGGCTCGCTCCCTGGATACGACAGGTATCAAAAAAATTCGTCACTTCCCATCTCTTCAACGTTTCACGTCACAGGGTCTTCATGATCTCCGGCTTGAGAGGAAGCGGCGTGAGACACTTAAAAGAGTACCTTTTAGAGAAAGTGAGCTTCTTTTCTTTTCTCTCTTTTCGGCTTTTGGTTTTGCTCACACGATTTGTTTCTTCGTTCTAGGCAGTACCCAGGCCTTGGGAAGAAGAAAAGGGTGTCGTGACGGACATGAGTCCTATCGCAGTGGCGAAAGAAGTTGTGTGGGAGCACGTCCTTGACAATGTACACCAGGTAATACTTGCAAACTCTTGCAAATTCTCGAGAAGAATTTATTTGATCGCTTTATTTGTTTCCAGGAAATACCGTATCATCTTCACCACAAGCACGTCTCGTGGAAAATCTTAAAAGACCGCTCCATCCGCATCGAGCAGCAGATAATCGTGCCTACAGACTCTCAAAAGAAGATTCTCGTTGGCAAGAATGGAGGTCTCATCAGGTAACTCGGACGATGCTAATTTCCACAGGCTAAAGAGCTCGCGAGCGTGTTCTTCCAGGAAAATCGGAATGGCTGCAAACGAGGAACTGTCAGCGCGGTTTGGAGCTAAAGTCCACCTGATCCTGGACGTGAAAATCGCTGGCTCCGACAACATGTACGCTGCCTCTGAGAACGCGGCCGACGAGATGTGGCTGTAGCATTTTCGCGAGTGGCAAGTAACTTCTTTTTGGAGTTTCTAGCATTCTTTTATAACGCACAGTCTTCCTGCTTCAAGACGCACGTAAAGAGAATGAGGCCAGGGATAATAAACCAAGAGCAGCAAACCTTTCGAGCTCGGGAGGATGGCTTTGTTCTTGGGCTCCTTGAAAACTTCGATCCTGGCCTTCGTCGTCACAGCAGCTGTGCTCCAACAAGTTAGCGCTGTAAGTTTGATGCTTGATAATCACCGCATCACTTCTTGACGTCTTGTCTCGTCTCTGTGGCTTGCAGAACTGCGATGTCAAAACTTTCAACAGTACCGAGTGCCGGGACATCCACTACGACAGCATCGAAGATTACCTCTACGTGACTTGCCGCGCGCACGGCAACTGGTTTAGTGACCGCTACCACCTCCAGGTTCTCTTGCAGTACGAGAACAACGAGCTCCAGTGCGGGGATGCCAGCCACAACTTTGTAACAAGCTGCCAGACTTCGACACTCACGATCCAAGGAACAGAGATCTCTGTTGTTTGTGGCGGAAAGCCGGCGTCGATTGATCTCTCAGACTGCCTCGGAGTGGATGCCGATGATGAGATCTTGTTTAACTGCGACTACGATAACTACTACAATTGAATCCATCTTCATCACCATCTGCGAGAATTTAGAGTTATCACTATGAAACGAAAAAGAGAAAGTCCCACCTTACCTCTCTCAAGTGTACTCCATCCTTTGCTTGGGATTGACGATCTTTCCTCTCGCGAGCCTCTTGAGTTTCTTCTCGCGGCCCTTCACCTTCGCAACCTCTCGATCGCTTCTCACGGCTCGAGCAGCGGCTTTTGGCAGTGGCCTCGGCCTTCCAACTTGATACTCCTGCCTGGGTTTCTTGAATGGCCGCGTCCACGGAGCTCTCCATGAATCGATCTTCTTCACCACCGGCTTGCAATAGGCAGGAAAGTTGGGTGGTGCCACTGCCGCCGGCACAAGCTCGGTACGTCCGCTGGGCTTGACAAACCTCGAGTAGAAATCCAAGCCGGGAGCAGCTCTACCGGAGAAATGCTGCTCGCTGTGGCTTCGATCCATCCGGGGCGCATCCTCTCCTCCATCTTTGTTTCCGGCAGCAGCGGCGGCAGCAGCAGCCTCGCGATCGGCAGCCCTTTTGAGTCGCCTCTCCTGAGCTTCAAATCTCACCCTGCTGTACACGCGCCTGGCTTTGATCGTGTAGGGACAGAAAGATCTGCGATTCTTCTTTACCTTCACAGATTTCCTCCGCCAGTCCCGGGACGAAGGCTCGACGCCCTTGGGACGAGGAAATCCGCGCGCCCAGCCCGCCATTGGCGTCGGCACACGATATTTCCGCGCCTCCTCGCTGATCTTCCGACAATGGAGCAATGCCGCCGGCTGTGATTGCGGGACGATCGCCGCCCGCTGCATACCTCTGTGAATCGAGCTGGAAGCTCGCCAGAGGGCGATCGTCGCCGCTCGCATTCTCTCCTCCTAAAACCCTACCCAGTTTTGGTAGAGCCCTAAACAAAACAAATGTTTTAGGGGAAAATGCGGTCGCTATGGACGCTCACGGTGTTCTTGGGAGGCCTCTGGATCGCGTCTTTGCTCTACGGCGAGCTCCTCGCGTTTTGGATCCCCCGGTGGAGCTGCTCCTGGCCGAATCTAGAGCAGGCATTCGCACATTTCCTCCAGGAATTTTCAATTCTCTCACGCAAATTCTTTCTGGCAGAAATTTGCGAGCACGAAATTACCGCCGGGAGAGAGGCCGCTGAGAATCGTCCTCATTGCCGATCCACAGGTCCGTGTTCTTGGCAAATTCCCCGAAATATTTGACTCCCCTGACGCATCGATCGATAGCTGACCGACAGGACATCGTATGGAATGGATCCTCGCTCGCTCCTGCTGAAGATCATCCAGTTCTACTCCGATATCTACATGAGACGGGCATTTCGATCGTCTGTGCTCGGTCTAGAACCAGATGAGATACTTTTCTTGGGAGATTACTTCGATGGAGGACCTTACCTCGCGGATGACGAGTAAGAATTTCTTCTACCTTACAAATTCTAGCTCTATAAGAACAGCTCTTCCACAGGTGGGAGGAGTCTTGGAAACGTTTCGAGCATATCTTTGATCAGACCCAAAGAGGTTTGAAGTCGAGGAAGAAAATTCCCACGTATTATTTGTGTGGAAACCACGACTTGGGATATCATGAGGTGTTCTCTCAGAAACCACAGGTATCGTTTCCTTCTCTCTGTTTTCTGTTTTTCTTTGGCTCGAAACTATGGACTTTTTCGCAGATAGCACAGAGGTACCAGAAGAAGTTCGGTGAAACCGATTTCATTCACAACATTGGTAGCTTGGACTTCGTGTTTGTGAACTCGCAAGCTCTTGATGGTACGCGTTGGAGCCAGTTTTCTCTTTGAGTTCTTACAGTCCAAACGCTCTTGTTCACAGGTTCAAGAGCGGACCCTTTCACAAATGCTTCTTGGAGTTTTGTTGAGAAAGTCGCAAGCTCGGGTAAAGCAATGCTGTTCATAGTTGATTTTTGTTTTGATTTTTCTATTCCACAGACCGTGCAGCTAGGCCTATGGTTCTGATGACACATATACCATTGTTTAGACCAGACAACACACCCTGCGGATCCGATCGAGCGTCCGAAGTTATTAATCAGGTAAGCTTCTCTTAGGCGATTTCTAAGATGTTCTCACTGTTGATTGGCTAGAGACTGAGAAGGACGAACTGGTCACCCGGAAGGGTAACGTAAGATGTTCCTCCACAGTGACTGCAACTCAACTCATTTACTGTTTCACAGATATCAAAACTACTTGACGGATGGAACGAGTCAGAAGCTCCTCAACTTGACGAAACCTGTACGCTTGTGTCTTACATTTGATTTGATTTGCAAAGAAACTCGTGTTCTTCTCAGGTTATGGTGTTCTCGGGTCATGACCATGACCAGTGCAAGACTGTTCATGCCACTCCCGAAGGGTTTTATCCAGAGGTAAGATCAAATTTCACCAGACAAGCTTCTGTAATTTGTGACCTTCGCAGTACACAGTGGGAACGTTCAGCTGGCAACAAGGAAATATATATCCCTCCTTCATGATGCTTTCTGTGCCTCGAAGCTCATCGGCAATGACAGACACAATCATCTCGGAGAGGCTTTGTTTCCTTCCGGCTCAAGATTTCAACTATGCATGGTATGAAAGTATTTCTTTTCTTTTCTTTTTTCTCTTCGTTACATGGTAACTTTGTTGCTTCACAGGTATGGTGTCCTGTTCGTGATATCTGTACTCGCTCTGTTCTTCTGGCCCAGCCAGGGAATAGATCTGTGGCAGTCATTTCGTAGCCTCTACGACGCACTCAAGGCCGGCTCTGAAGGTGTCAAAGCCAAGGACGAAGACGCAGAGTGGGAGATGCTCTGGGACGCGGAAGGTGGCATGCATCTCGTAAAGAAAAGCCTCCCACAAACTAGCGTCTCTTCATCTCAAGGCTCCGAGCGAAGGTTAGCCTTGCGCTACTTTTTATCAATCTTCTAACAAGGATTTTTCTACAGAGGAAACGTCATCCAACGAGCAACAGCAAAGTCGAAGGCCTCCACCGTCCCGGACGAAGTTACCGACACTGATACAAGCAGCAATCTTTCTCCGAGCAGCAGGAATAGATTTCGGCGAAGACTCGTCCAAATGGTCGGGCCATTGACGGTTCTCGCCACAGTGAACTTTTCTCTCTACATGATGCTGGTGATGAAAGACTGGACGTAACACTTTGCTTCTCTCTGGTAAGCCAGCTTCTCAAACTAGTTCCACTTCTCTAAATGTTTTCCCAGATCCAGTGCTTCCAATTTGATCGCTTATTTCGACTAAGTGATCGATGGCCTCGTTTTAAGCTTGTTTCCGCTGTATGGATTGCTTGAGCTTGGATCTTCCAGACGCTCCCGTGAAGTTCTCCTCCTATGCCTCACTCTTACGGCAAACAAAGAATTTAGAGCAAGGCAAACTTCTTCACGCTCATATTGAAAAATTTGGCCACAGCTGCGATACGTTCCTGGGAAATCTCCTCGTCCAAATGTACGGCAGGTGCCAGGACGTGGACTCGGCCAGGGCCGCCTTCGACTCCATCGTACGGAAGAACGTCTTCTCGTGGTCTTTGATGCTCGCGGCATATGCCCAGAACGGGCATCTTGATGATGCCCGGAAAGTGTTCGACCACATTCCGGAACGGAATGTCGTTTGCTGGAATTCCATAATGGCGTTCTACGCGGAGAATGGCCGGCAGATGGACGCTCTACATCTGCTGGCGGTTATGGATCTGGAGGGCGTCCCGCCGTCGGATGTGACGGTCCTTGTCGCGCTGGAGTCGTGCGGCGCCGTTGGATGGCTCGGCTTGGGGCAGTGCCTTCATGCGTCTCGAGCTTGCGAGCTAGGGCTTGTCAAGAACGCGGCAGTAGGCGCTGCGCTAGTGACGATGTATGGCAAGTGTGGATCGATCGAGCGAGCTAGATCGGCGTTTGTTGCTCTTCCCAAGAGGAATGTGGTGTGCTGGACATCGATGATCGCAGCGCTTGCCGAGAACGCGGAATTTTCAGATGCGGTGGGGGTGTTTCGATCGATGATCCAGGAAGGATTGAAGCCGGACGCCGTGGCTTTGATCACTATTCTCGACGCTTGCGCGAGTCTTGGATCCCTGGCAATGGCCGAATCGGTGTATTCTTCTGGTTCTTGGCAGTGGAATCCCTCGCAGGATGTTAGAATCGGCAATGCGGCAGTGAATATGTTTGGCAAATGCGGCAGCGTGGAGAGATCGATGGAAATTTTCGACGCGATGGAACAAAGAAATATCGTCTCTTGGACAGGCATGGTTGCGGCATTCGCACAGAACGGGTGCTTTGAGCAGGCATTGGGGTTATTCAGGACGATGGATCTCCACGGAGTCTTCCCGGACGAGATCACGTTTGTGAGCGCAATCGTTGCCTGCGGCAGCCTGGGAGATCTCGCAACTGGGAGATTACTCCACCAGGAGTGCTGCGCAGCCTCGTCCTCCAATTTCGCCGTCGCCAGCGCTCTGATCGATATGTACGCTCGATGCGACCACATCGAGCTTGCCAGGGCGGCCTTTGACGCGATCCTGCCGTGCTGCTGCAAGGTCGGCGCCTGGAATTCGATGATCTCGGCTTACGCTCGCAATCGCCAGGGAAGAGAGGCGATGCAGATCTTCCGTGCCATGGATCTCGACGGCGTCGCGCCAAACGCGATCACCTTGATCACTCTCCTAGACGCTTGCGCCAACACCCCATCCCTCGCGCACGATCGATTCATCCATTCCAGCATAGCCGATCTGCAAACCCTAGAGCACGATCGCCGCGTCAAGAACGCGCTCATCAACATGTATGGAAAGGGCGGAAATTTCAGCAAAGCAAGAAGCATCTTTAAGAATATCCGCCACGCTGGCGACATCGTGACGTGGACTGCCATGGTGGAGGCATATGCCCAAAACGGCTATGGTGACATGGCAGTGGCGACCTTCATGGAGATGGAGCTCGAGGGGATTATCCCTAACGAGATCACATTCACGAGCATCGTCTCGGCGTGTACGCACTCCGGCCTCGTCAATCAGGGCTTGTTCTTCTTCGCGTCACAGATGGAAGATTACGGCATCGCGGCGCGCAGCGATCAGCCACTGGTCGGGATCGTGGATCTCCTCTCGAGATCGGGGCATATTTCGGAGGCGGCGGGAGTGATCGATTCGATGCCATTCCGGCCACATTCCGCGACGCTGACGACGATCCTCAGCGCTTGCCGGATCCACGGCGATCGCCAGACGGGATCGGCGATCGCTCGCAAGATCGCGGCGGAGGAGCCGGAGAGCCGCGCGACGTATCAGCTGCTGTCCAACATCTATGCCGAGGGCGCGTCAGGTGAGTCGCTCGTTCTTTCTTTCGCGAGATTTTAGGGTTCTTGAGGGTTTTCTTCGTTACTCGTGCCAGGATGAAGGCGGTAGGACCTGGAGCAGGACTGGGATTGGCTCCCGTTGTGGGTGTTGCCACTGCGAGCAAGAAGAAGCGCGAGTATAAGCTCACGAATCGACTCCAGGAAGGCAAGCGACCACTCTATGCCATCGCGTTTAATTTCTTGGATATGAGATATCACAATACCTTTGCTTCCGCCGGTGGAAACAGAGTAAGCAAAGTTCTTGTTATCCAATCTTGTTAGCTCCAATGTTGTTTTTTCCAGATTACAGTCTATCAGTGCTTGGAAGGAGGTGCTGTGGCCGTGCTACAGGCTTATGTCGATGAGGATGTAAGTTTTTTCTGTAAATCCATTCTTTCAATCGACCCACATTCCTCTAGAAAGACGAATCGTTTTACACAGTTACTTGGGCCTGCGATCTCAGTGGCTTGCCTTTGCTCATTGCGAGCGGAAGCAACGGGATTATACGCGTTATAGACTGCGGAATGGAGAGATTGTCGAAGGTTCGGCTTTTACGATTTGGTGGTCGTGCTGAGTTGCTGATATCCATAGCTGCGTTTCAGAGCTTTGTTGGGCATGGAGATTCTATCAATGAGTTAAGGACGCAGAGTCAGAACCCGTTTTTGATAGCGTCTGCAAGCAAGGTAAAATATTGAGTGATCACTTGTGTTTTCTATCAACATGTTTTACCTTGCCAGGATGAATCTATACGACTTTGGAATCTACAAACAGGTGTCTGCATCTTAATATTTGGTGGAGCTGGCGGTCATCGGAACGAAGTACTTAGTGTGGTAAATGAAGTCCTTTTTGTTTTTTTATTTTCATATGTTTTTCGACAGGACTTCCATCCATCCAATACATTTCTTCTAGCTAGCTGTGGAATGGACAACAGTATAAAGATCTGGTCGTTTAAAGGTTCGTTCAAAAGCTTGACACATCCCCAAATTGATTTGCTCTGTGCATCCAGATTTTTGGATATATGTGGAGCAATCTAAAACCTGGACTGACGTATCCTCTCGTTTTCCCACCAAATACGTGCAATTTCCGGTATGCAGCCACGTTCATCCTACTTATAAAAAGCTGTAGATTTTTAACGCAGTTGTACACTCAAACTACGTGGATTGTACTAGGTGGCTCGGCGACTTTGTCTTGTCCAAGGTTAAGCAAGTCCTTTATTTTAACTTCTACCACAAATGATTTTTGTATTCGCAGAGTGTGGATAATGAAATCGTTTTGTGGGAACCAATCTTCAGAGAGCATTCTTCCAACGACGTGAGCCTCTATTTTTTTTATTTTCATTTTTCTAGAACGGGCAATATCATTATCTCGTAAACAGGGTGCTGTAGATGTCATCCAGAAGTACCCAGTGCCAGACTGCGACATATGGTTTATAAAATTCTCGTGTGACTTTTACTTCAGTACCATGTCAATAGGTAAAAGCCCGCAGGCGATATCTTATAACTTTCTCGCGACTCTACTTTTCTTATCTGTGTGACAGGCAACAGGGAAGGCAAGGTTGTTGTTTGGGATCTCCAATCCAGTCCTCCGGGCTTCGTTGCAAAGTAAGATCTTATTGTTGTCGAGCTGAATGAAGAAACGTGCATTGCATGCAGGCTCTCACATTCGCAGTGCAAGTCGCCCATAAGACAAACAGCAACTTCTGTGGATGGAAGGTACCAATTCTTCTCATTCTTTCATCATTTTTCGGTGCTTGATGGTTTATCTGCTTTTGGCTGTAGCACCATCCTGTGCTGCTGTGAAGACGGCAGCATTTGGCGCTGGGACTCTGCACCGTGACGATCAACTCAAAATTCCCAGCGGGTATTTTGTTTTTTGGTAAAGCTAGCTCTAATGGTTTATTTACAGGATCTTTACAATATAGTTCGGTACGCGTACATATACAAGACTTGAACTTGAGATCAAAGGAGTGAATTATTTGATTTGCATCTGATTTTGGTAAGGTCGGTAAGCTGTTGGACTTTTTGGGCACTGCCTCTAAATAAAAGGGCACCTCGTTATCTTTGCATTTGTAGTGCTTAGTGAGATTTTATAGTGCTTAGTGATTATTCATCAAAAAATGGCTTGCAATCTGCCATCCGTGTTAGCAATGCTGGTCATGATCTCTCTGGTTTCAAGCTGCACGGCAGACAGTTCTATAACTTGTTAGTAATTTGATCTCAAGGAAAAGCTTAACGCTGTGGTTCTAATCGATCTTTCTCTTGCTGTGCTTGCAGTTGGTAACATCACCAAAGACTTTGTCACGATCCAGCAAAAGCTCCAGTATTGCAACAAGACATACCCGCAAGCTTCAGGCTTCTTGTCTCCACTCATCGACTACGCTGGCTTGGGCACCACGGGCAGTCCTCCAAGTCTCATCGCCGTCCTGCGCGGGATCATAGACCTCCTCGATGATTTGCTGTTTGCAAACTTTGGGAGCACTCCAAAGCTGCCACCCGGTTTCTCATCATGCCTCCAGGAAGTGATCGACAGGCTACTCCGTCTTTTATACTCCACCACTGGAACTTACAGGATTCTCGTCTCGTTCTTGCTCGCAAGTGTATACCTCGTCAAAGGCATCTTGGCTCCTTGAGGCGAGAAGATCTTCCGTTAGTTTGAGAAACGAGCATAGGCCATCTCTACATTGATATGAATAATAGTAATAATACTAAGATGCAAACCAATAATTGAATTATATTTCTATACAAGCCCTCCTCTTTTCCTCTGAAAAATCATCCATCGTTTTAGTATGGTCTTCATGCCAGGCCTGCGCCAGTGTTGAGAAAGTGGCAACCTCGGGTGGGCGAAAGAAAGCAATGCGTTCATGGTTTTATTTGATGGTTTCCATCCACAGATCGTGCAGCTAGGCCTATGGTTTTGATGACACATATACCATTGTTTAGACCAGACAACACACAATGTGGATTCGATAGAGCGTCCGATAGAGCGTCCTGTGAAGCAAACAAAGTTACCATGTTAACGAAGAGAGAGAAAAAAAACAAGAAAAGAAATGCTTTCATACCATGCATTGTTAAAATCTTGCCTCTCGTCCAAATGGTCGGGCCATTGACGGTTCTCGCCACAGTGAACTTTTCTGTCTATATGATGCTGGTGATGAAAGACTGGACGTTGTTCTCTCGGCTTCTCAAACTAGCTCCACTTCTCTTAAATGTCTTTCCAGATCCAGTGCTTCCAAATTGGTCGCGAGCTTCGCGCTTAAGTGATCGATGGCCTCGTTTTAAGCTTGTTTCTCCTGTATGGATTGATTGATGGTTTCTCTGCTTTTTCTTTTCCGGTAGCACCATCCTGTGCTGCTATGAAGACGACAGAATTTGGCGCTGGGACTCTCCACCGTGACGACCAACTCAAAAATTGATTTGATTTTGGTTTTGGTTTTGGTAAGGTCGGTAAGCGGTATCACCCTGGACTTTTTGTACACTTCCTCCTAATAAACCCGCACTCGTTGTCTTTGCAGTTATAGCGCTTGCTTAGTGAAATTTTATAGTGCTTAGTGATTATTCATCAAAAAATGGCTTCCATTCTACCATCCGTGTTAGCAATGCTGGTCATGATCTCTCTGGTTTCAAGCTGCACGGCAGACAGTTATACTTGTTAGTAGCTTGATCTCAAGAAAAAACTTAACGCTGTGTTTCTAATCGATCTTTCTCTTGCTGTGCTTGCAGCTGGTAACATCACCAAAGACTTCATCACGATCCAGCAAAAGCTCCAGTATTGCAACAAGACATACCCGCAAGCTTCGGCCTTCTTGTCTCCACTCATCGACTACGCTGGCTTGGGCACCACGGGCAGTCCTCCAAGTTTCATCGACGTCCTGCGCGGGATCATAGCCCTCCTCGATGATTTCCTGTTCGCAAACTTTGGGAGCACTCCAACGCTGCCACCCGGTTTCTCATCATGCCTCCAGGAAGTGATCGACAAGCTACTCTGCCTTCTCTACTCCACCACTGGAACTTACAGGATTCTCGTCTCGTTCTTGCTCGCAAGTGTATACCTCGTCAAAGGCATCTTGGTTCCTTGAGGCGAGAAAGCTCTTCAGAAAGTTTGAGAAAAATCCAAAGGCCGAAAACATTTGGTATGGTTTCTAGAAATAACAGTATTGATACTGATATTAAGGTGCAAACCAATGATTGATTCAAGGACTATATCTCTATACTAGCTAGCAAAATGCCCCTCGTCTTTCCACTGGAATGGAAAATCATCCATCTTCTTCGTCTTTTAGTATGGTCTTGGATATGGCGTCATGCCCACGCCGGGGCCTCCGCCAGTGTTGTAAGTCTGCCATGCGTTTTCCTGGGATTTGACGAAGCACAAGTAGTAGCCTTCGCTCAGGAGCAGCGTGAAGAAGGTGAACGCGGCGCCGGCGGAGAAGACTCCCTTCCTCAGCGTCTTGCAGTCTAGATCGAACGCGCCCTGGTAGCCGCGAGAGCGCGTGCGGTACGCTGCTCGTGTCGATCCGGCCAAGAGGCAGAGCTCGGCGACCACGAAAGTGAACCTGGAAAGATCACGGGGAAAAGAAGAATCAGAACTTTCCCAGCTGCCAAGTCTATGGAGTGATAAATGATACGAAGGAAACATCAAACCATACAGCCAGTGAAGAAGTTGGACTGTGGAGATAGATGGGAAGAAAATGCTTCGATGGTTTTGGATTGATGGAACGGGAATTGATGGTCGAAGAACTGAGATGAATTGAGAGAGATGGGCTTACCAGGAAAGGATGAAGAACACGACCGCGGCAACTCTGGATCCCCCAGGACGAAGTGGCGAGGAGCAACACAGGCAGCGAGTGACACCAGTGATGATAAGCTGACCCAAGAGCAAGAACAGGAACGCTCCAATGCCGAGACCAGTGGCAATGTCCTTGCTGTACCGGCAAGTAGTATAGGAATCACTCACGTCCGTCTCAATCGTGACCTGGTCGTGGTACCACACGAAGAAAGGAACGTTCAAAGCCAAATATTTCCGGGACAAATCTGGGAGAGAAAGAACTTACGTGATTTCTCCGCGACTCCGCTCCAATCGCCAGCCCAAAAGCAATGATGTCAAACACCAGCGTCGCCAAGATCACAAAATACGAGGCGCCATAAGCAGACCCCATGATCTCGCTACCTGATCAAGCGCTGTGAGAATTCGCACAAGGAAAGGAAATGGCGGAGATCTGGGCCCTAGAGCTCGAAATACTGCCCGCATTCCACGAAATCTCAAGAAAAGAGAAGAGAATGCGTGGGAAAACACCGGGCACTGCGAGATGCCAAGCAAAGCCGCGGCGGATCTAGAGGAGCTTGCTTACCAGTGTGGATTGAAGCGCCAGACCAAGGATCGCAGCTAGGGCGCGGCGCGTCTTCGTGCGCTCCTCCTCGGGCTTCGATAATCTCGCGTTTGACGCAAACCTCCGATGGATGTAACACGTGGACGGCCACAACCGACACTGCTAAAGAGGTCTGGGGTTCGAATCGCGCCAAGGAGGATAAAGACACTCCACCCTCTGTTTGGTAGCTAGATTGCCAGTGACAGTTTAGCTATAGTATATCGCGATAGATGCTATAGCTCAAATCTAATGCTATAGCTCAAATAGCTCAAAAATTCTGGCAATCTTGGGTGATCCTCCACGAAGTATTTTGAGAACTTGGGTCTCTTATAGATTGGTGTTCTTGTTTGAGGAGTCTATACGATGAGTCTCTCCAATGGTGGCACTCTTGAGCGAGCTCCGAGCGTGTCTAAAACGGTGTTGCGATTTGAGAGACTTATCGACCGGCAAAAGTATTCACGAGTGGATCTCGCAAAGCGAGTACAGAGACCACAAGGGCCTGGCGAGCCAGCTCGTTCTTCTGTACGGGAGGTGCGGCCGCGTCGACGAGGCACGTACGGTGTTTGATTCCATCCATGATCCGAATCTACAAGCGTGGAACACTATGACGAATGCGTATGCCCAGAACGGGTATATTGCAACGGCAGAGGAGATGTTTCACTTGACGAAGAACAAAGATGTTATCTCCTGGAACTCAATGATTTCTGCTTACAATATCAACTCGCAATTGCCAAATGCTAGCAAGTTTTTCGCGAAAATGCCTGCTTCTAATGTTACGACTTGGAACACTATGATCACAGCCTTTGCCGAAGATGGGTATTTGTTCCAAGCGAAAGAACTTTTTCTATCTATGAAAGAGAGAGATGTAATATCATGGAACGCCTTGTTGAAAGGATTTGCGTTAGAAGGATCCGTCATGTCAGTGAGGTTCCTATTTTTCTTGATGCCTCAGAGGACACTCCTTTCATGGAGTGTGATGTTTCATGCGTGTGCCCAGGGAAGGTTCCATGACGAGACTTTAGAAATCTTTCAGGCTATGCCCGAGCACAACTCGATCCTCTGGAATACTTTGATATCCTCATATGCCCAGAAATCTTCTCATATCGACACAGTCAAACTACTTTTTGATGACATGCCTGAGCGAGATGCCATCTCCTGGAACACGCTTTTCGAAGCATATGCCCGTGGGGGATACCATGAAAAAAGCAAGCTTATCTTTGCAAAGATGCCGGAAAGGAGCAGTGTAGCTTGGACCATTATGCTGCAGGTATATGCCGACAACAATGAGCTAGAAGAAGTGAAGAAGACTTTTGAAACAATGCAGGGCCATCAGGACAATGTGTGCAAGACAACTACGATCTTGGCGTATGCCCAAAACGGGCATCTCAGGGATTCCAAGGAAATCTTTGATCATATGACCCAACGCGACGTGATATCCTGGACTGCAATGTGCAATTCATATGTCCTGAACTACATTGTTTGCGATGCAAAGGTGACGTTCGATCGGATGCCTGCATGGAGCCTTGTGACACTAAACGCAATTTTAACTGCGTATTTCCAAAACCATCTCCTAGAATCGGCAGCGCAGCTGTTTGGTACAATGCCCGAAAGAGATGTTGTGTCTTGGAATGCGATTCTCTCCGGCTATGGACAGAACCAAAGCTTCAAAGAAGGGATCAAAGCGTACACTTTGATGCCTGGACACAATGCCGTGTCGTGGACAAGCATGATCGCAATGTTTGGGTGCAATGGAAAAGTAGTAGAAGCGAAGGAAATCTTCGATCTGATGCGTGAGAGGGCATCACTGGCGTGGAACTGCATGCTTGGCACGTATGCCCAGTCTGGGCATCTGGAGAAAGCAAAGTTCTCTTTCATAGTTATGCCGTTTCATAGCCCAACTACGGTGGACATTATGATTTCCATGCATGCTCACTCGGGGAACTTTGGTGATGCGATACGAATTCTCTGCCACCTTTGTTTGCAAGGCCTAATGCCCACCGACATGACCTTTCTGGGCATCTTGAGCGGATGCAACCACGTTGGGCTTCTTGGTCTTGGGCGCGAGTGTTTTGTAGAAATGCAGGGTGATTACAGCATTGCTCCCAGCAAGCAGCACTTTAGCTGCATGGTGGACGTGTTGGGTCGAGCGGGACAAATGGAACTTTGCGAGGATTTGATCAAGCATATGCCCTTTTTGCCGGACTCGATTGCATGGATCTCACTCCTGGCATCAAGTAAGATCAACAAGGATCAAGATTTTGCTAGGCTTGCATCTCGAGAGCTCCAGAACTTGATACCCAACCAAAGTGCACCATATCTGTTGCTCTCCAGTACTATAGTTGTGTAACACTTCGAAAATTCTATATCAGTTTCAGTTTCTTAACTTTATAATTACAAATTAGTCATACTTTTCTGATTTCTAAGGACATTTTCTTTGGACATACGATGGCCCGTGTTCTTCGTACCTGCGCTTGTTTGAGAAAAGCTCAGAGACCCGAACGAGGGAAAGAATGAAATCTTACTCTGCTTTAGAGAACCACATCTGCTGGAACGACCCCAAAGAAGCGAGAATACTTCCACCAATCCATACGCTGAAAGGAAACCGCACATTTATGGGTGAGGAGAGGTGTTCAAAATGTATCTATTACCTGAAGCGTCTCTCGATTGTGTTCCCACTTGCAAGAACCTTGACGCGAGCTGCTTGTGGTGCTTCCTGGAATAAATTTGTGTGTGAAACTCCCGGAGAGAATTTGAGTCAGGCAAACCTCAACCAAGTCCTTTTCTAAACGCTCTTTCAATTGCTGCATTGATGCGGTTCCGCCGGCGAGCTGCACAGAGCAAAGTTCATAAGATTTAAGATTTGCGAAAACTCAATTTCTCCTACCAAAATAGTGCTGAAGAGCTCTCTCCGGATATCAACATCGCATTTTCCTATGCAGTCGCTAACCTGGCGAGAAAAAGGAACCATAGCTCGAAGGAAAAATAGAATAAATATTTTTACCATCTGTGGTAGTCCGCGTAAGGTGAGCCCCGTATCAACACCATATTTCTCCATCCCAGGTATTGTCTGCTCCGAAAAACAAGAGTTGAAAAGCCTGGAAAACAGACAGCAAAGTTTACCTGTATCAAGGCAGGATTGAACATAAGGTCCGGAACCTTGAATCGTTCAGCGCCAACTTCAATCGTACTGCAGTGAGTTCAAAGTTCCATCAGAGTATCGAGATAAGAAGACTAACATACTGGCCATCGGGAAGCTCATACGGAGTTGTAGGAATGTTGGCATACGAGTGTTCTGCAGACACAAAGAATAACGCTCATATGGGAAGAAGGTGAAAACAAAAATCCAGTTTACCATCGAAGATGCCATCCGGGACCCGGCAAACGGTTTCTTTGATATCCGCGGCAATCACTCTCTGATAGAGCAAAGGTCAGCATCTTCTAACTTCCAGCGACAGCGAGTACCTGCATGTACCTACGATAGCTGTCGGTAGTGTTGGGAAAGTCGAGGTTCACAATCTGAAAGAAAAAGCATACAAAACGTACTGTCATTTGCGTTGAGCGTTTAAGAAAAAAACTTACTTCGAACTCCCCGTTCACAGGTTCTTTCTTTTTGAACGAATACCTTGGCCTGATCTGCAAAAAACTAGCCAGTAACTACCAAATGAATACAGAACCGAAGCCAAGACTTACATTGACATTCTTCGATTCCAAAATCTTCAAGAGGCAATCTGTGAGGACTTCCCCGCCAATTGGGGACCGGAGAACAGCCTGGAATCCAAATTAACACAAACAAGTTAAAGATCGGCAAACTCAACCTTGTGCAGAACATAGCCATCATGTACAGCAGCAACAGTAGTAGAACCGCCACCGCTGCAATCGTTCAACACCATGAATAGCTTTTCCAGCAAGAAAATAAATTACCAGTCAGCAACAAGCGACGTCGCTCGTCCAGATGCGAACGAGGTGAGAACCTGAGAAAGAAGAGAGAGAAAGACAATCACACGAGATTGGAATGATAAATGAAGAAGACTAAAAGGAATAGAAACCACACTTACAGCATTCTTTGCAAGGAAGACCGCAGGCACACCATATTTTTCAAACATCAGCTCCACAGTCCTGCATCACCAAGAGTATGACATGAAATTTTAAGTTGAGAAACAGCTTACTTTTCTCTATGCTGTTGAGGATTAAAAGATGCCTCGGCAAGCAGCATTGGATGCTCTTTGGGATCTATAAGCAGCCGTTCCCTGGAAAAAGAAAAAGGAAAAAAAAAAGTTACTTCAGCCATTTCTGAGAAAAGATGAAGTAAAGACTTGAAAGCGTGATCCCAGATGCTCTCAACTATGTCCCAATCTGCGACGAGACCATCTTTCAATGCAGAAGCAACCTGTCACAGAACAAAGCTTCAATTAAAAACAGGAAGAATGGCAGAAAAATACCTCCATGAAATCGCGTCTAAACTGTATTGCTTGATTTCCCACATAGTACGTGCTCGGTTTTTCTCCCACAGATCCTACAGCCTGGAAGAAATTCGCACAAAGAAGAAATGTGATAAGATTCTAGCAAAATATCTCTTCTTACCGATGGAAAAACAGCTTTGGGAGCGTCCTCTCCAGCGTATCCCGCCTTGCAAGAATGCGATCCCAGATCCACGACAATGGCGGATACCTCGTCTAATCACACGAGAATGGTCAAGATCCAGCATTGCCGCGCACAGAGCGAGCTCACCTCCGCCATACATCGCTTCCCTTTCGCCCTAGAGCCCAAAAAACCCTAAAACCTCGATAGCCGTTTAGGGCAGGGTTCTTGCTGGAAAGAAGGCGAGAGCGATGGCGGCGATGCTGGTAAGCTCCCTCTCGCTGGTTCTTCTTCTTCTTCTCTCTCTCTTTCGAGCTCGATCTCGAGCGCGCGGCGCGCGCGGCGCCATCGATCCATCAAGTTTCATCTGATCGTGTTCTTGGCAGCAACCATCGATTATTCTCCTCAAAGAAGGCACCGACACATCGCAAGGGAAGCCGCAGCTCATCAGCAATATCAATGCGTGTATCGCTGTGGTGGATGTGGTGAGGACCACTTTGGGTCCTCGAGGAATGGACAAGCTCATCCACGACGACAAGGGGACTACCATTTCCAACGATGGAGCCACGATCATGAAGCTCTTGGACGTAGTTCATCCCGGCGCCAAAGTTCTTGTCGACATTGCTAAGTCGCAAGACGCAGAGGTTCTCACACTTCCATTTCCTGAATGAAAGTTCCAAAAAACGTCTTTTTTTTTTTTTCCACAGGTGGGGGATGGCACGACTACCGTTGTTGTTCTGGCTGGTGAGCTCTTGCGAGAAGCAAAGCCTTTTGTCGAGGAGAATGTCCATCCACAGCTTATAATCCGGAGCTTCAGGACCGCTGCTGACTTGGTAATCTTGTAGCAACAAAACTTGTCTAGTTGGAGTTAACTTCTTTGTTTGTGCTATAGGCTGTCCAGAAGATCAAAGAAATAGCAGTCAGCATAGAGGGGAAGAGCATCGAAGAAAAGAAGTCGCTCCTCGAGAAATGTGCCTCGACTACGCTAAGCTCGAAGCTCGTGGGTGGGGAGAAGGAGTTTTTTGCGAAGATGGTCGTGGAGGCCGTGACGGACATGGGAGAGGACAGAGGATTGAAGATGATTGGCGTGAAAAAAGTAAGAAATCTCTTGCGTTTATGATGTTGAGGTGACTTAAGTGTTTTGTACTGTAGGTACCCGGAGGAACAA
Source organism: Selaginella moellendorffii (assembly GCF_000143415.4). Lineage (NCBI taxonomy): Eukaryota > Viridiplantae > Streptophyta > Lycopodiopsida > Selaginellales > Selaginellaceae > Selaginella > Selaginella moellendorffii. The sequence goes on from NW_003314313.1 coordinate 189,712, forward strand.
TGCGCGACTCTTTCTTGGTTAACGGAGTTGCGTTTAAGAAAACATTCTCGTACGCTGGTTTTGAGCAGCAACCAAAGAAGTTTGACAACCCGAGTATTTTGCTTTTAAACATTGAGTTAGAGCTAAAGTCGGAAAAGGAGAACGCTGAAATCAGGTATTTCAATTACCACTGACTGAATCTCGTCATGTTTGAACGACAATGTAGGCTCTCGGATCCCTCTCAGTATCAGTCCATTGTGGATGCGGAATGGAACATCATTTATGACAAACTGGACAAATGCGTCAAAAGTGGTGCCAAAGTGGTCTTGTCACGTTTGGCTATTGGTGATCTGGCTACTCAGGTACTATCTCTGTTTTGTGTTTCCTTTTATTTATCTCACATGCTCGCTTCAGTACTTTGCAGATCGAGATATCTTTTGCGCTGGGCGTGTTGTAGAAGAGGATTTACAACGCGTGGCCCGCGCGACTGGAGGGGCTGTGCAGACTTCCGTCAACAATCTCATTCCTGACGTATGCGCGGCTGTAATATTTGGTCTGATTAACTCACAAGGTGTAAATCTGTAGGTTCTTGGATCGTGCGAAAGATTTGAAGAGAAGCAAGTTGGAAATGAGAGGTTTAATATTTTTACGGGATGTCCTACCGGTGAGACTGCAACAATTGTTCTCCGTGGCGGGGCGGATCAGGTGCGTTCGTTTCTGTCTTTGATTTTTCTTGTTTCACGAAAGCTTCTATCTTTTACTTGCGGTATCAGTTTATCGATGAAGCAGAGCGTAGCCTTCACGATGCCATTATGATCGTTCGTAGAGCTCTAAAAAACTCCACGGTTGTTGCCGGAGGGGGCGCTATAGATGTAAGTCTTGGAGGCCTTTTTTTTTCCCTTCATTTCGTCATCGGTGTTCTTATTGTTTTAGATGGAAATAAGTCGATACTTGCGACAGCATGCACGGACAATCCCTGGAAAAGCTCAGCTTTTCATTAACGCGTTTGCCAAGGCACTAGAGGTAAGGCGTTTTACTTTTATGTTGTACCGCATCCTCACTGGGCTTTTCAGGTGATCCCACGGCAACTGTGCGACAACGCAGGATTTGATGCCACAGATGTTCTCAACAAGCTCAGGCAGAAGCATGCTCTCCCTTCAGGTTCTCGGTTCTCCTTGTATTTTTCTCTTTGGTTCTCTTCTCATGGCGATTTCCTGTGCGGCTTACAGGAGAAGGTGCCTTGTATGGTGTAGACATTAACACCGGTGGTATAACAGACACATACGCTAACTTCGTGTGGGAGCCTGCAGTGGTGAAGGTATGACAAGCACTGTTCTTTGTTTGGTTTTTCAGCCAATGATAACACCACTGTTACATATTCACAGATCAATGCGATTACCGCTGCGGCAGAAGCTGCAGCACTGGTTCTGAGCGTCGATGAGACAATCCGGAATCCAAAGGTAAGAAATTCGAGCGCTCGAGAGTTGAAAGAAGCTAAACTTGAATGTGTGCAGTCGGAGAGTGCCCAGGGTGAAGCAGCCGCTAATGCAATGGCCGGACGAGGGCGAGGAATGGGGGGAATGATGGGCAGGGGCCGAGGAAGGGGAATGAGGCGGAGGTGACCATTTCAAAAGGGAAAAAAAGAAGAAGAAAAAAGAGGAAGAAAGAAGAAAGATTTTTGTTCTTTTTGTAACACTTTTATTTTTACTAAAGCCCAAAACTAATGGATAAATTAGGGTTTGTGGCTATTTAGATAAGTGATGAAAGGCATTTGACCTTTTATCTTTTGGAGCATATAGATCTGTGCAGTGATACAGTGTTTAGTAATCTCCAAGAGGAAGATTGCCAGGTTGGCATTGGGATGGTTTAGGAGTGTAGTGGAACTTGAGCCTTGTGCCTATAGTCTTATCAAAAACTGATTTTCTTAGCATTAGATTTGCTAAATCATGTCCCACTGATGCTTTCAGAAGCATGTTTACAAGAAGACGGCCCACAAAATAAACATTCAAATACCTTGGGTGTAGCTTTGAACATCAAATGTTATAGTCAAGGTCCTTGATTCTACATTCTAATCAATGATCAATTTTAAGTATATATTTAAAACTATACCAAGTACCTAGACTCTTTTTGTCGGCAATAGCTCTTCCATTCGTTCTCTCTCCCTCGTCGCCCCCAAACGCGCACCGTGTGTCCTCTCTCGCCCGCGCAATATCGCACGACATGTTACCATCCAATGAAAACGTCGCCTGAGCAATCGATTCGATGGGAAACCAGGAGTTAAAGCTGTTGATACATCGGCGTCAGAGTAGATCAATCTGGAAAACCAGGTGCCAGAGTAGATCTTCGAGGGGAATCTAGAAACCAGGCGCTCTCTCTCGTTTTTTTCTCTTCACCGTGGGAACAAGGCAAAGTGTTGATAGATAGACGCCGGGTGAGCCATGCGTTCGCGTCGATTTGCACAGCCATGCTCAGCGGTGATTCTCCTCCATTTCCCCCACGTTTTTCTTGAGCATATAAATCTTTTTCTTGAAAGAGCGTAAGTGCTTTATCTCTTTTGCGCAAAAGAAGCAGTGCTGCTTTTCTTAACTTTTGTTGGTCCCATCTGTAGTTCGATACTACCATCACCAATCCTCTAATGCTTGTACTCGTTTGCCCAAGACCACATACAGCATATGTACAATGTGATACCCACCATACACAAAAGATTTCCACCAACAATGTCCCATATGTACGTAAGTCATTCAAGGCAACGCGCTACCAACCATTCCTTTCTTCAGGGATGTTTTAAACTCGTTTCATCAACCTCACTAAACACTGAATAATCACCCCACAAATTTACATTACTTGCATATTGTACACACCTTGCACCCAGACAGACAACGAATTCTGCTGAACTTTCACTTTCACTTGTGGTGCGTGTAATTTGCGTTATCCAGGAGGTGCTTCTTGATGCCCTCGGGATCATAGATGAGCTTGCCGTGGTAGAGGAGTGGAATCTCCACAAATCCCACGCTCTTGCGATCCACAAAGTAGCCACCCGAGCTGGGCGGCGGTGGCTCCAGTGCCAGCCACACTGCAGTGAGTGCACCCTCGGACGGAGAATGCCCCGTGTGGCCTGACATAACGCAACTTGTGTGCCCCGGAGAGGTGCAGTTGATTCCGATCTTTCTTCCCTGGGCTGCCGTCTCTCGGGCCACAAGCCGCGTGTACGCATTCAGGGCCATCTTGGCGACGCAGTAATCGGTTCTTGCATACAGCTCCGGCCACCCTTTGCCGAATTGCTTGCCTTCCTCGACATCACGCAGATATGCGCTCACAAAGTCGTCGATGAGCTCCTCGCTCAGGTTTTCCACGTCGGAGAGCTTGTCCTTCCATTCGTTGCCGAGGATCTAGCATCACCAGAGAGGCAATTGTGTTGAGAACGTATAGACGTGAACGAGGAAAAAGGGAAATGAAACAGGAGAACTCTGGGGAAGAGTTTTGCATACGTCTAGGCGTGATCCAAGCGTGCTAAGGTTGACAATGCGAGACCCATGGTCGGATTCTCTCATGAGTGGGAGCATCTCCTGTATGAAGCGTTTGGTGCCATAGTAATTGACTTCCAGCACGGGTTTTGCTTCCTCGAGGTTGTGATGAACAGGATCCAGCAGCAGCCCCGCATTGTTCACCTGGAAATTAGTTCCACATTGACAAGAACAAAAGGAAGGGTATGAGCAGTGACCAACTATGAACGGTGACCAACAATCTTACAAGAATATCAATCCCTCCAAACTTGTTTTGGATCCACTTTCCAAACGCTTCCACAGATTCCGGAAGTGTGATGTTCAGAGGGAAGGCGTAGACCTTGAGCTTGGGATCCGCGCTTATCAGATCTTGAGCAACCTTTTCCGCCGCAACTTGGTCGCGGAGCGTCAGAACAACAGAGATACCTCGGCTTGCCAAGGCTTTCACGATTTCCAGGCCAATTCCCTTGCCAGCACCGGTGACCACTGCCACGGTTTTCTCGGACCAGCATTGGGTAGCCATGATCGATATACAAGGAAGAAGGAAGAAGATATCTAAAGCCACACAATTGTGGCTTCATAGCTGGGCCTTTTAAGCAATCTCTCCTCTGACGAAAAAGCATCTAATTACTAGTTCCATTACTTGTTCTTGGTCAATACTTTGACTCACATAAGAGTAGAAAATTACAACCGTTGGATTGAAGAATATTTTAGCATATATCTAGAAATGGATTCAAATAATTTGCTTGGCTTGTTTTAAATTTATAATAAAAATTAAGAATCTTGATGAATAATAAAAAAAACTATAACTAGAATCAAATATCTTGTATCATATATGTATGTATGACCTGTTCCTTCATAAATCTTAGAAATCATGCAATGTTTGTTATCAAAGCTAGCATATTGCATATGAGATAAAAGAATTGATAGTATAACATAAATCAATTTCTCTTTGGAATTTCTTATCAAATTTTGTCAAAATGGCAATCTTGGCCTGCAACTCTTTTTGCAAATGAAAGAAAAACCAAAATTTTAGCAAATTTTATCTCACTCTTTTACATACTTACATCATTCTTACAGATGCAAGAAGCTGTGAACTTGATGGTTCTGAAAGAGTCCTAGGAATAAACAGTAGCTAATAGCAATGATACATATATTTTTGTGATGAACAGTCTTTGGTAGGATTAGTCACAATAATCTAAAGTTCTGTAGAGTTTTATAGTGAGCTGCTCTAAAGCTATTTAACAAGATGAAAATGATAAATGTCATACTTGGTTACTTGCTCTTGAAGTTATTTTAGTGTTCTAGGCAAATGGAAAAATCATGTCAAGAAGAAGAAAAAGTTAAGAGATGTTCTGGTTAAACACTTGGCTATAGGATTATGTCCGCAAAGGTCGTTTTGTAGGGCTTGTTTAAGAACCACTACAAAATTGACCTAACAGCGACGTCTCATTTTCAGCCTTTATTTGCTACTCGTCGAAGTCCGCGTAGCTGATCAGTTTGAGAGGTTTTCCATCAAAGTTCTCGCGCTTTTGAGCTCTGCAAGGCTTGTGTTTAGAAGAAGACGAGAAAGCGAGAGGAGGAAAGGCAAAAGAGAAAGACCTGTCAAAAGAGTTGTGAGCTTTACGTAACTTAAGTTCATATCGGTGTTTTTGTCCTCGTCCTTGTTGTTGTTCTCACAGGGCTGAGTTAATCGCAACAATATATCATTGCTGGGCTTGTGCACTTGCCATCCAGTAATACATATGGGAGGAACTGCAAGGAAGTAAAGAAAAACAAGAAAGAGCTTTAGCCAAGCACATATCTGGTCCTTACTCCGTGGAGTTTGTCCCGAGAGCCTTGACAGCAATCTATCTTTGCTTTCCTTGTAAACAACGCAGAAGGAATCGGTATGCTCTGTAGCAAGCTAAGCTCAGGGACGCATTTTTATAACAAAGCAAGGAAAAAGAGCCTACCCGCTGGTAAACCGAGCTGTTGAGCTTCTTTAGAAACGGTGACGTCGTCCACATCAAATCTCGCTGCACTGGTTATAAGAAAATGGAGTGCTGCGATACATGCCTTGATATCTGCAAAAGAAATCAGGTTGCTTCGATTACACTCGTTTCAACTCACCAAGAGAGGCACTCGCTGAGGCTACTTCCAACGCTTTCTCATACTGGGAAAAGAAAAGAACAAACGAATCAGGGACGACACTAATCAGTAAGCTTGGCACTCACATCAAAAGCTTCTCCCAAGATCTGGCGAAGTATTTCGAGTGTCAAAAGCTGAAAGTCTGCAGAGCTCTGAAAAGACTCCACTCACTTAGATACTCTAGTCGTGAGAATCGGATGCCAAGTACCAGTTTGGAGAGCGTGTAAATTCCGGAGAGGACCCAGTCTGGAGCATCTTCTCCACCGAAAACCCGAAACTTCATCCTCGCTAGAGCCCTAAGATCTGATAATTACAGGTGTTGGTACAGCCTACTTACCCGAGCTCAGAAAGCACTTGCGTCACCAACAAAGCTGGAAACCGCTTCCTTGGGATCCAGAACTTTCTCCCGGAATCCCAAGACCTCGAGATGCCAACGTTGTCAGATTCTGGTCGATCCTTCATGCCTGTCCATAAATGTATCAGCGACCATTGTGTGCAACCAGAAATAACAGGACCCATAGCTTTCCATTCGTCAGGACGATTCCAAGGTGGCATGTATATCGTCTCCCGTCAACAAAGCCGGTGCTTATATATATTCCTCTACGCGCGATTCCACTCCACTATAGCCTGTGTCGGAATTATTTGGCACTGGAACAACACAGCGCTGGTAAAATCGCAGACCAACTTCCAAGATGTTACCTCAGTGCTGGGCAAGGCTTACACTTTAGCACCCATAATATCCCACTGTTGGCCTACTTGTATTCTCTTTCCTGTCAAACGAGTAATAGAGAAGTAAAAAACATATGTGGTCTACCTTTAAAGGATCCATTGGCCATTTTCCTCCCTCTTTCCTCCATTTTTTTAACCTGTCCATTTGATCCGGATCCTTGTGAAAGATCGCATTGTTCCCAGTAAAAGCTACAACCAGGTTATGTTAGTCTAAGCAGCCTTTTCAGCTGTTGAGAGGATACGCTATCGCTATATAAATCAAAAGAAAAAAACTAGCAAGCCATACCTCGAGTCACCTCGGAAAGAGATAAATGGCGAGAGCTCCTGTTGCAGTAGCAGTCTTCCTGGTTCTTCTCCTCCTATCCTTGCTCCAAATCTCTCCTGCTGCAGGTTTGTTGTGCTGAAAGAAGGTTGTTCTTTCCGCTACTAACAGATTTGAACTTTCAGCATCCAATCTAGTAGCACCGCGTAAGCTGCTTCTAGTCGTCTTGCATGATGGAGAACCCGCTCCTCCTGGAAAGGTCTGATAACTCTCTTCTTCTCAAACCGTGTTTCTTCAGTAGCAAGCTTTAGAGAAAAGAAGAAGAAAAGAGGGAAATCACCTGACAGTTAGTTTGAATTTCAACTGTTTGCAGCTATATCACTCGTCTCGCTGGATTTCCGAAGAAGGCAGCTTTGATGAGCAAGTCTTCCATACTGACTATCCCAACCCACACCGGGGACCTTCACCTGGTGGACATTCTAACAAGCCAGGAATCTAGAAACTTTACTCGGAAGCCTGCGGTGCTCGAGCCGAGCGAGAGATATCCTCAGTCTCTTCGATAATTCGTCCGTCCAGGGGTATCAGATTAGGAATTCCATCGATGATCTGCGGGAAAAGCGAGCAGTCAGAAGGAATGAACAAGAGAAACACACGCATAAAGAAGAAAAAAAGAAGAAAGAGAAAAGAATAAAAAAAGAAGAAGAAGAAGAAGAAGAAAAAAAGTAACCAATAAAGCTACGAAGTTTTGTAAGTCACAGTCGTGTAGAGAGCTCTCATCACACGCACCGGATATGCGACGCCCAGTTCGTCGCTGATGAGCTCCTGTCTCTTCTCACTATATCTGTGAATGATGGATCATCAGTGAGCATACCAGTGTTTTTCAGCATCTAGAGAAAATTTTAACTCTATTTTCTTCCGAGGATTCGATGCCGATTTCCTGGCGGCAATGATAAACAAATGAAATAGCAGGGAATTCCAATCCAGTACAATGCCAGGCGCGACGAAAGAGAGAAGAATTTTTGCTGCCTATCGATTCCATAGGTCGATGATTGATCGTACCTGAGACCCGTCTTGCTGAGCGGGCACACCAGGAACTCGAGCAGCTTTGGATCGAACGCGCGCTTGGCCATCGCCATGAAAATCCACTCCCGGTGAAATATTTCTCTCGGGGAAGACGAAAATTAGGGTTTATGGAATCTAACAACTCGATTTTATACCACTTTCTTTTGCAAGTGCCGCTCCCGTGGCCTAATGGACAAGGCATCTGACTTCTAATCAGGGGATTGTGGGTTCGAGTCCCACCGGGAGTGCTTTTAAAACCTTCGTTTTAAGCTGTATGCCGTCGGATTTGAACGATATGGGCCGTTGGATTTTAAGCCGTCACGGGCCGTTGGATTTAGGGACTAGAGCTGTTACTAAGCGTTGGATGTAGGGCTCTTGGTTTTCTAGGTTACATTCTTTTTTGCCCGTGATGACGCGAAGTCATGCACCACTCCAAGGAAGGATTCGTGCGATTCCTCTCTCTGTGCGGAGATGACTATAGGCTGCTGAGGCTTTTGGGTTTTAGATTTCAATGTTTCGTTCCCGATGATTATCAACGAAGTTGATAGGATTGATGCTCGCTCTCGTGGAGCAGAGCGTGATGCCAAACCTTTCTCCAAATGAGGGAACGAAAGAGATATAGATCGTGGTTCCTGGACAATCCCCATGATTAGAAATCAAAGTATTAGCTCTATCTGAGACAATGCCTGCTGAAAACTCTCAATGAGGGATTGCAAGAGAGGAACTTTAGAAGGTTGAAAGTTCCAGGGGATTTTTTGGAAGTTCTTCGATTTATTCGTTTAATGCACAAGCCTCTCGAGTCCTCCACGGCTGGGGATCAAGAGCATAGCCATAAATAATCTTTGTCTTGGGTGTAAATCTTCGCTGTCTGTCAATACGCGCTTAAATCTGTCACGGATCCAGGGGCCGGCAATCGAGTCCCCAGTGGTGTGCTACCATTGTCTTGCTGCGATTGAGAAGGGCTGCCTTTGCCACCCATAACGTTGAGCATCTTTAATCTCAGCATCTCTCTACCTGCGAGAAAACATCGAGAAAACTTTGATCCAGCCAAGCCAAACTTGAGAAACTTTCGCTTACCTTCTTCCATGGAAAGCATCAGAGCTCGGTACTCCAAGTTAAACGCATGCCCGCTACGAGCAGCGGCCGATAGAGATCTCAACGCTGCGAGGAGAAACTTAGAGCTACGATCAAACAGAAACGAACTTTTGGAACTCACCTTCGAGGAGATCTTTCTGGTCAGCCTCGTCACAGAGCTTGAGAAACGCTTGCAGCTCGAGGAACCGCTTGTGGTGGCTTTGCAACGACGATTCCTCGCTCGAGTTTGACGACGGACGATCGTCACTGCTCCCGCCTGGAGTTGCCACCGACGGGGATTTGCCATGATCTCCAGCGGCAGTGGAGTCGCTCCTCCGGTTTGGAGTCGTGCTCGGCGATGGAGTCTCCTCGGTGGTGACTTCCATCTCCACGTCCGTGTCCACCGACAGCAAAGTTGGTTCTCTAGACGAGAATGTTGTTGTGTCAGCTTGGATTGGAGCGTGGGCCGGGAATGTTAGTATCTTCGAACTAGGCCGCCTCCAGTGGACTTCTTCGTTTCCTTCTTCTTGCTCGTGTTCTTCCTGTTCTTCCTGTTCTTCCAGCGTTTTAGTAACTTCTAGCAGCTCGATATCTTCGTTGTCTCCTTCCTCTTCTTCCTCGTCACCGTCTTCTTGACGGCTTTTACAATCGTTGCCCGACTCATCTTCTTCCGCCAGTAGATTAAAATCCATCGCCGCTGCTTCGCTGCTATCCATCATTCTAAGCGACTAATCCTTCCTGCAGTTCTTCCGCTACTGCGATCTTCCCTAGACCTCATACCACGACCTTATCCGATATTACCATGAATTATCCCATGCCAGGTCCTCTCCGATGGAAATCTCGAGAAATTCCTCCAGGGATCGCAGCCGCCAATCCGGATTTCGCGGGAAGCCGCAGAATTACACTGCCGGGAGAGCCGCTCGCGGCGCCCTCGCCTGCCCTACCTCGTCTTCGTCTTCGTCGATTGGAGCCCTAAACACGGCGCAGAGCTACAAACCGCTACGCGCAGCGCCTCAATCGTCCTTTGCGGAGATCTCGCCTCGCCGATCCCAGGCCAAATCGTCCACCCGCTCGCGAGAAACTGATTGATTCTCTCTTTCCCCTGTTCACTAACGGAAAGCAAGGGGAGGATATCCGCAAGATGCCGGCACCTTTTGGCATATTCCTGTGTCTGTTGTTAAACAAACAGGGCTGTGGGTATGACCAACGGCTCTGTTAAATGGAGCCGTTAGAGAGCCATTCCCTAACAGAGTCCGTGGCTATAACTGACGGCATTTAGGGTTCCTCTTTTTCATCATTTTCACTTTCCTAATTTTTAGGGTTCTTCGCTTTCCGCCAAGGGTTCTCCGCGATGATCGAGGTGATTCTCAACGATCGTCTGGGCAAGAAGGTGAGAGTCAAGTGCAACGAGGATGATACCATCGGCGATTTGAAGAAGCTCGTGGCGGCGCAGACGGGGACGCGCCCGGAGAAGATCAGGATCCAGAAATGGTACACGATCTACAAGGACAACATCACTCTGTCCGATTACGAGATCCGCGATGGAATGGGGCTGGAGCTCTACTACAATTAAGGTGTGTTCTTATGAATTTTGTTTTTCCGTCTCACTGACTGAAAGATCTCTCCTCTTTTTCGCAGCGTGAAGGAAAGTTTGTGTTCATAGCTATGGAAGCTTAAGAAAGAGGTGCTTTCCTTGTAAGCGTTTCTCACAAGTAATGTAAAGCAGACTTTTCTCTTAACTTGTCCACGAAGAAATCTAAGCTCTTGGGCGCTCGATCGGCAGCGAGCTTGAGCTTCTGTGCGTTTCTCCGGATCTCCTCCGACTCCATCACCTCCTTGATCGCTTCGGCGATCTGGAAGCTCTCGAGAGTGGCCAGTTTGACCCCGGCCTTGCGAAGCTCCACTAGGAGCTTGCAGTTGATGGGCTGATCCATAAAGGCCGGGAAGCCGAGGATTGGAACGCCGAGGCTGGAGCTCTCGAGGCATGAATTCCATCCGCAGTGCGTCAGGAACGATCCGGTGGATGGGTGTGATAGGATTCGTAGCTGCGGCGCCCAGTTTCGCAGGATCAATCCAGATTTTTCCGCTCCAGTGGGGACGTAATCGCCATCGCCACTGAATTTCCAGATGAAAGGATGGCCGGATTGCTCGAGCCCACTCAAGATCTCGCGAGCGTCCTTCTCGTTTCGCTGGATGAGCGTTCCAAACGAGACGAAGACCACCGAGGATGGAGCTTGCGCGTCGAGGAACTCCATAATCTCCGCCTCTTCTTCCTGGCGGTGGGATCCGACGGTCGAGGATGGCTCGGGGATCAGCGGCCCAACCGCAAAGACGGGCGCACGGTGAGGATTGAGGCACGTGTCACGCACCATGCCGGATAAGATTGACGGCTCCAGCTCGCGGTACGTGTTGACGAGGATGCCGTCCGATGCCTGTGCCTCAATGGCGCCTTCGAGAAAGTAATCCGCACGCCACGGGAAGGTATCTAGGTACGGGCTAAGATATTCCCTCGCAACGACCGTCATCCCGATAAACGGAATATCCACCGTCTCGTTCCTCGCGACCTGGAGCGGGAGCTTGGAATCCCTGGCGAGCGATGGCGCGAGTAGCGTAGCGGCAAATGCCGACGCGGATTCTGGGACGAGGATATAGCGCGGGATGCCCAGCAATCGTGCGGATTTGGCGAGTGTTCCACACACCTCGTCGCTAATCAGGCACGATGGTGGTGGCTGGAGCGATGAGACGAGCTGCTCGAATTCCTGGGCGAGCGAGGGCATGAGGAAGAAATCCCGGCTGAAATCGTTGGGCGCCGAGTCGAAATCGCGGGCGTGGAGCGCGACGAAGCGGATTTCTGGAGAATGTGGCCGGGACCTTGCGTCGCAGAGGCGCGATTCGTGGTGGGCGGGGTAGAGGAAGCTTACCCTAGCGCCGGAATCGACGAGGCGCGAGGCGAGAACCATGGCGGGGATGATGCGGCCATGGACGGGATAGACGAAGACGAGGACGTGAAGAGCACCATCTCCTCCCATTTTTGTTTCTTCGTTCTCTCTGTCCTCCTTTTGAAGACAACCGGCAAGCTTGACTTTGTCGTGTGCTTGTTTGTTTTTTCCATTTTCGCACGAAAGTTGACAGAAAGTTGACGGATGCTGTCTTTTACATGAAAGTTCAATTGTCGAGTAGAATATTGCGGTGTTTCGTAGCAGACGCGTAGAATACTTCGCGGAAATAACTGCCCCACGGCGCACACAGTGAAAGCCAGTCAAAACCCTTCTAGTAGCCGTTGACTGGCTCACTCAATGCTGGTCAACTCCATCAACTATAACACGCCCAACTTTCTCCGCGCTTGTCTTTTAGACTGGGCCTCCTCTGCCAGAATTGTCTTTGCACAGACCTTTCAAACCTCGAGAAGATTCCTTTGCAATCCAGGCCGTCGGATCCTGCGACGTGGAATATTCCTCGCTTTGGCTATTTGCCACCCGAGGCTGAGGCTCGGTGTGCGTGTGCAGGCAAAGGGCCACCGAAAACGCCCCGCCATCCGCCTTATCCGCGCGCACGACAGAATTTTGGAGGCACAACATTTGATACATGTCACCGATCTTTGGCCAGCCAAGCATTTCAATCTATACAATATACATTTATTTGCCTTGTCACAAAAATCAAAGAACTACCCTAGGAAGAACATTGTAAACAATCTATCTCTGTTTCACTGGCCGCTACTACCGAAAGAATTATTAGTTTCCTTTCCCCCCACCTACAAAATTTAGTATAAAAGAGTTTGTATGGCTTTGAATCTGAATCCAAATGGATGGATCGATCCCCACACTTCCACTGGCGATTTAGCTTAGAAAACAAGGGATCTCACATCACACACTGTGATTCATATCGTTACAAAGCCCTCAAGGATTTGCAACAGGGCAACACAAGAGATTTGCTTTGGTTTCTATGATGAAACTTTTGACCTTCCGATAAGATGTCTGTTTCTAGTGCTTGCGAGGCCCCCTCACACAGTAGATACATACGTGTTTCTACGGCGTATATTATCACGTCCCTATTGTAGAGGTGTCCAGTAACGCTGATCGGTAATAATTTTACATCGTCGAGGATTTGTCCAATGGCCCGCTGGCCACTTGGCTGGTCCAAAAGTCAGTGTGGCGCCACGCCCCGTCCGTGCGAATAATGTCCATGAACGTGCACACAATGAATGATATGAGCCGTACAACTGGCGCTGTTTCTTACGTACGCATTGGCCACTCCGACCCGGCCTGGCAGCTCAGGCTCGGTGCCGAGCCTAGTCTCCGGACGCCAAGCTGGAATTCAAACATGGTTAAAATATGGACACACAAAGCAGCAAAGAGGAAGAAGCAAGGGCGATGGCGATGGCGAGGGCGATCGGCGAGGGAGAGTGCCGTAGATTTTTCTAGGGATTCACTCGGTTGATCGATCGAGCGTGTTGGCGCGGCGTGCCCTGCGATTGCTTCTCCGGCGGCAATCTTGTGTTTTGGGGGATTCGGCGAGGCATCCTGGGATTTCTACGGCACTCTAGCCGACCCTAGGGAGCAAGAAAGCGCGTCAGCGCCAGGAATGCGAGCTCTTCTTCTAGGTCTGTGTGACGATCTGTGCTGAGCGCCGGGGTATCGGACGGGAGAACACGAAATATTTCGGGAAGAGATTGGGGAAAGAATGGAGGACCATGTCGTTCTGGATGTAGATCGGCTTTCCAGCTCCCCCGGAGCTTCTACCGCGTCGCCAGATTCATGCGCTGCTCAAGAACACAAGCCGCTGCTCTCATCCGCCAGGGCGCTCCAGCAATCGCCCCAGAGCGAGCACGTCGTCATCTTCTCGCCGGCCAGCGAGGAGGAATACGTCGAGGGCGGCGGGGGTTTCGTGGTCAAGAAGGGCAAAACCATTGACGACGACCTCGCATCGTTTGGAGGAGCCACGGGGGTGACTGTGGAATGTAGAATCTGCCAGGAGGAGGACGATGTGGGAAATCTGGAAGCTCCATGCGCGTGTTCTGGCAGTGTCAAGGTACTGGTTGATCCATTCCCATTTTCTTGCTTGCCTTGTTTCGTTATTTCTTTTTTTTTTCTTTCTTCATTGCTCATTCGATTCTTTGCAGTACGCGCACAGAAAGTGTGTCCAGCGCTGGTGTAACGAGAAAGGCGATACAACATGTGAGATTTGTCAAAAGGTTGGATTTACTCTCGCCCATGTTTTGCCAACTCTTTCTAGCGCTAGCTGATCGATTGGAATTTTTTCTTCCTTCTTTTTTGCTTTTCAGCCATACCAGCCTGGGTATACAGCTCCTCCTCGTCCTGTGGAACCGGAGGGAACCCCGATTGATTTGAGGTAAGCTATAAGCAGCAGCGCTCACTGTATTCGTTTCTAATTTCTCTCTTTCTTCTTTTCCATCCCCTGCTTGCATTGATGGCTCGTAGTGGCAACTGGGGTATCACTGGTCCTCATCAGCTCGATCTACGGGACCCCAGGATCCTGGCAATGGCCGCCGAAAGGCACTTCCTTGATTCGGACTACGACGAATACGCCTCCGCCAATGCAAGCAGCGCTGCCTGTTGCCGATCGGCCGCCCTCATCGTAAGCAAGCTCTCTCTCCGTCTCTCTCGCTCCCGAATAATATCTCCCTTGCCTCTCTCTCTAAGCACCATTGCGCTTTCTTTTTGCTAACTTTCTGCTTTGTTTGATCCCAGTTGATGGCCCTTTTACTGCTTCGCCACGCTCTGGCGATGGCATCCTCTGGCGCTGACGATGACACATCGGCGCTGTTCACTGTAAGTCCGAGTCTATCCTTCTCTCCATGTGGAAGTACTAACATATATATATATATATATATGTATATGTTCTCTCCATGTGAATTGGTCCAGCTATTCCTATTGCGAGCAGCGGGATTCCTTTTACCCTGTTACATCATGCTCCGGGCGCTGAGCATCCTACAACGACGTCGCCAGCAGCAAGTCAGTAAAATCTCCTTTTCCCCGAGTAAACAGCTTCTTACTTTTGTCCCTGCGCAGGAAGCCACAATGGCCGAAGTCGCGATTCTTATACAAGCCGGGCAAGCAGCCAGGAATGGCCAGTTCCCTCCCGCTGTTCCACCACCACCGCCACCACCACAATCATCAGCATCCACTATCCCGGTTCCAGCAGCAACTTGATCATCGAAAAGTCGAGAAGAGCTCACGAGAACACGCCGCGCGCTCTCCAGCTGCTTCTTGCGAGTCCCATTCGACCCCGTTGCCAGCGAGAGAGCTCTACACGATCACCATCACTACCATTAAGTTCCAAGCTCTATTTGTAAATAAGAAAAGGCCGCAATACCTTGGGAGGAGATCAACAGCAAGGAGGGAGGAGGAGACGTATCGTCTCTCCTATCCCTTTGGGTCTCCTTTTTAAAGTTGAGCTTCATTCTCTCTCCTGTCCCATGGGGAGGAAAGCTGTCTGAGCCGTGCATTGGGCTTTATCAAAAGAAAGATTATTTTTTTCTTCTTCCCCGTTGTCTCTCCACTTGTGCTCCGAAGAGGCAAGGGACGATGCTTTTCCTTTTTGCCTCACAAGCATTCCCCGCTTTTGAGTTTTTGCACGAGATTTAGGTAGCCCTGTTGTTCTGGTCGGATGTATCTGTGGGAATCCACTGGTAAAAGAGAGCAAACGAACAGGAGAGGAAAGAACAGTACCCGTGGCGAAATAAAAAGTCGACAACGACCAGTGCGCAGTTGGGCTTGTAGTTTCCCAGGCTCTGGACCACATTTGGGATAGAATCCAGACGGAAGCACTCCACTTCGCCATCTAGTGACGTGAGCCATTGGAAGAGGTGAACAAGAACACGGGGGAATTGAATGTATCAAGATCATGTACCTTTGTTGGATGGCTCAAAGTCGAGTGGCAGCTCGAGGTCATAGCAGAAGAGCACGTCCCGTTTGCATTGCTCGGCGTAGATTGTCTCGTAGCTGACTGCTCCAACTGGAATCGCTCTGCAAAAAACAAGAAGAAAACAAAAATGTCGAGTGAGCAGCGATGGAGGAAGCTCACTTTTCCGCCAGTAGTTTTGGAATTCCGGCCTCCTCTTCGCACTCTTTAACAATATTGTCCGAGCAGCTGAGTCCCACTGGCTGGAAAAACACATCATGGAAGGACGAAGCCAACATCAATGAGTGTAACGCACGAAAAAACTTGGTATTTTATGTTTTAATACCTGACCACCTGCGACTAGATGATCGAGGTAACCGGGATATGTTTGTTTTCTTTTGCTCCGCTTGGCCACCCAGAGCTGCTTGGAGCCATCATAATTGGTGACATATCCATTCATGTGAACCCCATAAGCCTAGAAAAGGCAAAAAAAAAAATCACTCACTCCTTTGGAACCGACCGAGAAAAGCAACACACCTTGGTCCCGAAAAACGGAACAGCCGCTCGCTCCAACGAGAAGAAAGCCGGCGAACCAAATTGTAGAACGACCGGATAATGCTGCGAAACGTAGAAGTATAAGAGCCTGTGATTATACGCATAAAAGAAATGCTGTAAAGGAAAGTCGTGCAAACGCAAAGTACCTCGTCACGCCAGCCGGGAATGAATCCATCTCTTCTCAAGACCCGCAAAGCATCGTCCACGGCAGTTGTGCGCTGCTCGGGGGTTTCGAGACGTTCATGGATCTCCACAGACGCATAACCTGTCGAGGTAGTAGCAACTGTAAAAACCTGTGGAAATTTCTCCAAGAGCGCTGCAAATCTGACAATGGAAATCTATTCCTATCAACACCGCTAAACTTTGGTCACATAGAGCTCACCTGGGATGAATGTAGCCAACCGTGTGTCCTTTCACTAGAAAGCGAAGAAACTCCGACCTTCGCTCCTGGTGAAAACGGAAAGAAATAAGAAAACATACCCTCTCCTGGTGAAAATCCAAAGAAATAAGCAAACGATCTCTCATTCCTGGTGAAAATGCAAAGAAATAAACAATCAAAGCTCTCGTTCTTACCCTGCCGCGGTTGCATTCTTCCACGCAGCGAAAATACTGCTCCATCGCCACGCTCTCGCCTGAAGATTTCACCGCCATTGCAGCCGCAGCGCAGAGATTTCGCGATCGTACCACAGACAAGAACGTCGGCGCCACTCCCGCCGCTGCCGTAAGCCTCCGATGCGCAGCAGCGCCTAGAGAATGCCGCGAGCGCATCAACACGGCATCCATCGCCGATCGCCCTAGGGTTCTAAAGCCCTAAATAGTGGCTCAAGTCAAAACTTTGGTCAAACAGTAGATACTTTTGGCATATTCTACGACTCTTAAATACCGTTGGGAGCTGACGTGTCTCAATTTAAAAGGAGAGCATATTCTAAATCAACGGTCCACCGGGTGGCGGCACGTAAGAGTCGTGGCCAGTGCTAAAATTTTCCTTGGTATAGTGGCCAATGAGCTCCGTCTCTCCAAGAACATGACCTTGTACGGCTATCTCCACTTTGTCTTTGGTCGCCTGTGGACAAAAAAAGAAGGGGGGAAAATCTTAGCTCGCGGAGATCGAGAGAACAGATATCCGAGAAATCTGTGCTGATTGAATCGAAAGTGATGAATCCAAAGGGAAATGCGAGTACCTTGTGGCCGAGCTTGAGCTTGGTGTCCAGCGCGTAGAGCTTGAAGACGTAGCGGTGAGTGCCCACTGGAGGATTTGGGCCGCGGTAGCCCGGGAGCTTCCAATCGTTGTAGCCCTCTTGGATCTCCGCGAATTCGCTCTTCTCGTCCAGCCCTTTAGTGGTGAAACCCGCTGGAATCCCTGGAAGAACGAGAGAAATCACCCAAAATCGCTAGAGGGAAAAGAGAAGAACTGACCTTTGAGCGTTGGAGGAATGTTGATCAAGACCCTGGATCACAAGGCAAGGAGATAATCGGGAATGGGAAGGGAAAGAGGAGGAGAGATCTAATCTTCTTACCAGTGAACCCATGGCACGACTGGATCTTTTGGATCGGGCGCGTCGGGATCGTCCACAACCAGCGCCAAGCTCACGGTTCCTTCAGGAACATTGTACCACTCGAGCGCCGGCGAGATGTCCTTTTGATCGCCCTGGCCATCGCCGGTGTGCTTGCGCGGGATTTTTCCCTCGTGATGGAATCCTCCGGGAGAAACTAACCTGAATTCGTCCGCCATATTGATGGATGAGTGTAGAAATCTCTCTCAGCGATCGAAGCAAGAGCCCTAGAAGAGCAGAAGGAGAATTCCATCGATTGCATGGAGCTCGACACGTATGAGACACGTGTCTACAAAGTGGAGACTTTAGCAAATGACGTCTCAGGTTCAAAACATTGCAGCATTTGTAAATCTTTTCTCTCTTTCGTATCGTCCTGAAGTTCAAGATTTCACGGCATTCAACCAAATCTTCCTTTTTTCTGTTTTTTCTGTTTTTTTCTTCCTTTTTTTTTTTTTCCTCTCTTTTCTTTGAAATGCAGACTGTTTCGTAAGATCAAACATTGAGAAATGTACGGAAAAGAATATTAGTGCCCAAAAGCATTAGATAAGATCCTTGACATGGCTTTCGTGAGATGATCTATGTTGTGGAGATGAGGTGATAGGAAATGAGTGTTTTCGGTGCACTGCATAGGAGCACTATACTATGCAGAAACAGAAAGGAGAAAAGAATTTGACATTATTTGGCTGAGTGCGTCTGGTGAAAAACGATTGTACTGCGCGAGCACTGAAACGAAACGCTCTCCTCAACGCTGGGAGCATTCAACGCCATATGTCTGAAGAAACTGTGAAACCAATGCACTTTGTGCTCCCTCACACACATAATCATCATTCCCTTGCCTGCAAATTGCATGCAGGTTCGTCTTCACCTTCAGCTGCTGCATTCCTGCCGACCACCACGAACAAGAAACACATCTGTACTCGAGCAACCGGCAGGAAAAAAATCTGAAATAAAGAAGAGATATTTCAGGCAAGTTGAAGCATCACACTCCACAGCAGCAGTATGCAGGTTCGGCCTCACCAACTACAACACAGCTTGCGTTTCAGAGATTAAAGACCGAACGAAACTGTTGTTGAATGTTCAATCTGAATCAATCTGTCAAGAAGTGAACAAGGTTCAAAAATCCTTTCAAGGTTCAAGAATGATATGTGAACCTGACAGAGGGAGCTTCTGGTATCTTCCGCCCTTGGAAACGGAATGCACATCTGGAAACGGAACACAGATGGTGCTTCTGCGGAATACCTGTGTATCCAAATCCAACCTCCCTCCCATCTCGGGCACAAACAACCGAGTTCAAGGTTTCAGAAGTACAGCCACTTGCGCTTCAAAGATCCATACATTCATTTTCGTTTTTAAGATGCTGCTGGTGCTAGAAAACGGAACAACGAGATGCACTGAACCTGCAAAGTCAGCGGCAGCAGCCAAAGTGGGAAACACAAATCTTATTTCGATTTACGCCTGGATTTTCCAGCGAGTGGAAACAATCACACACCCTCCTTTCGTTTCCTTGCTCCAAAGTGCACAAAAAAGTTCCTCATGGCACAGACAAGTTATATAAAAACGAGAATAAGAAAAGAAAGGCGCTTCCATTGCTTCTCTTTTGTGTTTTTATGTTTGTGGAAAGCAGCAAGCACTAAATACTTGAAATTCTTTCCTGTTGGCTTTTGGAAGAAAAGCAAAGCTATGGCCTCAAGCAAAACACGCAACATTTGAGTTCATATCTGAAGCAAGCAGAGCTCTCGAAAGATTGATGACAGAAGAATAGAGAGCACGAACGCAGAGCTGCTGGATATGGATTCCGCTCTTGCAGCCAAACGTCTGTGCTCTCTATCTTCTGTCAGCAGCAGTCCAAAGGATCCACAAGCACGAAAAACACTCCACAAGAAACATTCAAGAGCACACGGCTCAAAACAGCGAAGTCGACACAAAACTATGCAAGGAAACCAAAAGTCTGAAAGCAACGCTTACCACGGATCTGGGAAGCTCTTCACAGTTTCCGTATGAGCTTTATCTCTTGTTCTCCGGCTTTAACCAAAAGTTGACCTCGTCCCATGCGATTTGTATGGTCTCCCGTGCGAGATCTCGGGCTTTTGGCTCCCTGCGTGACAAGGAATCAGCAAAGACACACCAAAATCGCCAGGAAACACACGATTGCGCTCTTTCTCGCTCCAGATCTTTGAGATCCAACGCCATTGCTGTGGAGAGAAGTAGGACATCTCTTCATTCGGCAAGAGGGCGATTGAATCGTGAATCTCTACACTCCTGGAGAAGAAGAAAAGAAGCAAAGAAAAGAGAAGAAGCGGTGTGATACTTTTCTTCTCCATCGCAATCCCTCCCATTTCAAGGCCGCGGACTCGACGGGATTTATCCAATGAGGTATGTGCCAAAGTCCCTTCACTCTTTTGTTTTTCTTACATTTACCCGTTTTGTTTCATTCATCCACCGCCCGTCAACCATGGCGGGCGAGCCCGTCAGTGCCGCGCTGGAGTGGCCAGCGCCGTACGATCCGGTCCCATTCCGCCAAATCCCGGCCGTTAGTCTCAGTACTCGGAAAGCTTCCAAAGAGTACCAACCCAATTACGATTGGAAGATTTGGGTCCTGTACTTGGATGCCTCCTGCCCAGAAGCTACCTCGTCCAAATCGCTAGCAAACGCGCGAGTGAATCGCGTGCCCTGCAAGGAGCCGCCGTACCGGGCCCGCCCTAAATGCCGCGGCATATTCGTTTAGGGCAAAATCGTACGGCGCGTCTGTTACTTGTCTTCGAGCTTTCTGTTTGAGGGGGGTGTTTTTGTTTTGTGTCCTCGCTTGTACAGGCAGCATCTCTCTCTCTCCATGTGCTGCGCAAGGCTTACGTGAAAATAAATCCCAATCATTTTTAGAGAGGGTCGTAGTATTTGTTGACTGGCGATCAATCAATCAAAAATCGATCGTGGATCGGTCGATCATTTATCTAAACAGAACATTTCTACCGATTTAAAGCTGACTTTTCTTCGTTTTGGACTTTAGTATTGCTGAAAAATCAAGTCGTGTTAACCCATGTTTATACTAATACAGAAATCAATCTCTTAAATCGTATAACGTTACAACTTCCAGCTATCGCCGCAAAGCACAAAAAAGTAAAAAAAGGCCATAGAATAATTGAAGTAAAATTCAAGAGCGCAAATCGATCCAACACCACGGAAGAACGGAACGCAACGAAGAAAATTTCAATCGATCGAACACAATGGAAACAATGGAAACAGCAAAAGAAGCAAAAGAAGCAAATTCACGAACACAGGAACAAAAATCTCAAGCAGCTCAAGAAAAACACACAGCGAGCTCAGTATCACTGCGAACAGGCACAGCTGACAGACAGAGAGTGAGCACGCGAAGCTCAATCCATGCGATCCATGGACGGGGCCGCGTGTGCTCACTCTCTTCTGTCGCCAGTGACAATCGAAGCGACAGCAAGCAAGATTCGCAAACAAACAGCAAGGAGCAGCGGCCGACGGATTCGAAGAAGAGAAATCCAGCGCCGCCGTGGAATCTTGGATGGAAAATCTTGGAGAAGCGCTGCCGCCGACCGAGCCGCCGACAAAAAGAGAAAAGAAGGCGGCGAATCGAAGGAGAGCTCCGCGCAGCGCCGCGCGCTATCGAAATCTGGCAGCGGGAGGAAGAGATCGAAGGATCCGTCGGAGAGAAAGGGAAATCTTGGAAGAACGCTAGCGCCAAAGAAAAGCCAACGAAGGGGAAGGAGAAAAAAAGCTTTCCTGTGGTGAAGCGCAAAACGTTAAGATTTATACCCCTATGGGATGCGATGGCCATGACCATGGCATGGGCATCCATCACGGCCAGCGTCACCATTCATTTTAAGGTACAGCGCATATGATCATGCCATGCATGGCTTTTACCGACGTCTCTCTCACTTTCAGTAAAAAACCAAAATTAGCTAAGGACGGCTTATTCCCTCCTCGATACTCGCGCTTCATAAATAGTGGGTTTCTATTTTGGAATTTTACCGAGGCGTTATTAGGGCTTCTCGCCTCCCGCCATTCAATGTGGACAGATGTACGGCTTGTCGTAAGCGTTTAAACTTTGGGCCCACACGGCGCGGGATGTACGTAAGAGGAGGCGTGGTCCGCTGCAGATGTGGCCACCTGGCGCAATGGGTGGTGTGGTTGACTCCAAGATGGGTATCTTCTCTTTTGTTTCTTTTGACTCCAAGGTATCATAATCTTTTATTCCGCTCTGGTAATCGGCACCGTTGGCTATGGTTTTAAAATGTGGGTGGGACATCACGGGTGGCGACACAAAGTTTGCATTATTTTATTTTGTTTGGATGTTGTCCGCTCGGACTATCAAAAACTGCCAAATGCAATCAAAATCTTCCAGCTTGTATTTTGTCAAATTTGTTTCCGGGTGGTGTTGGCTGCTCGTCATTGCTGTCTACTAAATGTAACAGTTTGTGACGTATGAAGACATGATGTCACAAAACCTCCAACTTGACAACTAGCTTATGAGTTTTGTCAACTATTCATCTATTCTAAGGTGAGAGAACATGCTTTTTCTAACTAGAATTCTTTGCTAATGCGACGTTTTCTCTTGATGGTACCGGTATGGTTAAAACTTTTTGCATGTCTAAGTATGAAATAATAATCATTTAATTTAACTAATAAAATAGTTTCTCTATTTTTATAATAAATAATTTATTATATTAATATTATTAGAATAATATTGTCAAGTTAAAATATTTACAAATTAATTTAAAGAAATCCTTTCATGAAGGTGCATATTTAAAACTAATAAAACAAATATAAGTGATAAAAGTACTATAAAATGTGAAAACTAAATGAGATTTAAATTATGATAGTAGTGAACATTATAAGAATATCCTAGTATTAGGATAAATATGAGGCTACAGGGAAAATCCTGCTAAATTTTGTTACATGCAACAACCTGCTTCGATACATTCAATCTGAGATAGATTGAATAAATTATATCTCTAGACCATAGGTTAAAAGGGAAATATAAGTGGGTATTACAATAGTAATGATGCTGATTAAAGTTGATTCCTTGTTACTGTAGTGCTTTACAAAGATTCTCCAAAGTGAATTATTTGCCATGTTGTTCCCATGTATCCTACATCCATAAGCCTTTTAAGAATTTAAAATTTTAGTCATTATACCTACACCATTTTTTATTATTAATTTAATTTTGAGGAATTTGATGTCTTTCTGTATAACACTCTCACTCTTGTTCATCATACAAATGCCAATGAATAGAATGGTTTGGAATAATTTTATATAACATTCTATAATACATTTGTTTTGCACATAATAGTCAATTGGTACTATTTTATAGTTGTATGGTCCCTCCACTCATTAAAGAAAAATAAGGAGAAATATTTTAAAACACATGGAAGGAGTAAGTAAACCTCCTCCAGAGTAATTAATACTCTCAAAACATTATCACATCAGATACTCTTCATATATAATATACTACTCCATTTTTGTTAACATATTACTCCACTCACTACTCCGACATATAACTTAGCTTATCAATATCTTGCTTTTACTAGTATAGGATTAGCATATTTTAGTATTAAAATATTCTAGTTATGGATTGAAATTGTTATATATTTTCCTCAATGCCCAGCAAGGCAAAGGAAATAGGTCAAAATAAGTATATGAGTGCTAGCATTAGAGAGCAAATAAAAATAGAAGCAACTTTTATAGAATTGTGGACATCAATTGAATTGAAGTATTTATGACATCATAATGCATTTGGAGCAAAAAGATATCCCCATAGCAACACAAATTTGCTAAATGGATATTATAGTTTAAGGGATTAAAATTTTGCCTTCCCCCACAAATGAATGTGCTCTTTTCATTAACTATATTTCCCAAGATTTGCAAATCTCATTTATTATACTACCTGATAGAATATGTTTTTATTTACTTGCCCATTAAGCCATAAAAATTTCATTTTCTTTGGCTCTAAAATTTTTTCTCACTGGCAAGTAAACTTCTTTCTAGCTAGATTAACTCTTAGAATTAAAGTTCTAGGGCTACTATTGGTAATGGCCTTAACATTTTATAGTAATAGTTTTAGGAGTATATTAGAAATTCTTGGTAGTGCAGAAGATCCATGTACTTTAAAAGTAATTTAAAAAGATTGAGTATTCAATCCATCCCTAGACAATTTGAAAATTTACATAATCACTGAAAACCATGCTTGATGCCTCTCTCTTGGCTGGATTACTAGGCCAAGTGATTTGATGCACTTAATTTTAAATTAAAGCATATCAAAAACTTAAAAGTTAAAGTAGAAATATGAAAGTATTCTAGGAATCTTGTTAGATATATTTTCAAGACTTCAAAATTGTTAATTAGTACCATGACCACTCTTTATATAACTCTTTTTCATAACAGAGGTCCAACTTTACTTTATTTACTAGGGTCTTTTAGAAGAGAAGGTAGTAATTTTTATTTGAAGTTAAAGAGCATGATAGGGTGTAGTCTCTAAAGCTTTAGAATTCTTGAGTTCTTCCTGTTCCTTGGGCAGACAATTGTAATACTTACTTCAATCACATGAAAATGAAGTTCACTCCCACTACAACTAGTTTTCACCGCCTTTTTGCCATGGCATAATTCAAGATTAGCACAAAACAAGATTATTCTTATTGATGTGGCAGAATACTTAGTTGATATAGTGTCTTGTTACTTTTAATTGTTAGGAGTAAAAGTAGAAGTATGACATACAATAAGGTGCCCATGTTTATATATGGATATTGCTTATAAATTCTATATATGAAGGTTTATAATTTAAATCTTGACAAAAGTACACTAATATAAAATATATTTATAATTATATTTATATATACGACCATGTCCAAAAACGCTCCTGACATATACTTATCAATAAGACAGATTTTTATAGTTTAAATAGATTATACTATTTGCAAAGAGTTTTTATATCCATTATATTATATAGCATTGCTTTAAAATATTTTCTAGATAATAATTTGAAATTACTTGAGTAAACCATCATAATGTTTACACATTGATAATCGCTCTTAAAGTTTTATCATATAATTGTTCTTTTATTACTCTATTAATTCAGTTCTTTAAAATTCCCTAATAAGACACTTTGTTTCTCTAATTATCACCTAAAACATTACTATTTTTAACTTCAAAAGTTTATAATAATAAAGTAAAATTAACAAAATACTAAAAATAAACAAAGGTAAGGGTCTAGTCTTCTCTCCAGCGGTAGGAGCAATCTGGATTGCAGCATCTGTAAAATGCAGTGCTTGGTTCATCCGCAGATCTGATTTGAACTAGCATGAAATAAGCATGCTCGTGGTTACATTTGGCACAAGTGACTGAAAAGCAATGAAATTTTCGAAATGAGAAGGAAAATAAGACTAGTTCTTACTAGGCGTCCGATCACAGTTCTTCCATGCGTCCTCGCCTCCAAGAATATCATCCATTTCCTTGTTCTTGAGTGGAATCCTCTTGGTTATCTGAGACAAGGTAGCAAGAAGTTTTATCAATGGGAGGAGAAAACGCGTTAAAAGGAGCGAAGATCTCATAGAGTTATAAGAACCTCGTGATCGATGTTGTAAATGTAAGCACAAGTTGGACAGAAATACCTCAGCCTTGCTGCGTGCTCCACAAGCAGCAAGCTCGAGCATGTTGGGCAA
Organism: Selaginella moellendorffii; assembly: GCF_000143415.4. NCBI lineage: Eukaryota > Viridiplantae > Streptophyta > Lycopodiopsida > Selaginellales > Selaginellaceae > Selaginella > Selaginella moellendorffii. The sequence goes on from NW_003314313.1 coordinate 215,102, forward strand.
AACTCCATTTCAGCCTTGAACGAAGACAGGAAAAAACATAAGACCGAGTAACTATGTAGGAAATCACACTGCTTTTACCGTTTTCTTCTTGCTCTTCTTGCTCTGTGACTTACTAGTGCTTCTTCCGGCTTCCATTTTTCCTCCCAGTCCGGATAAAAATCTATCTAGGGCTTCTCGGCAAGAACAAATATTTGGAGAGTTTCGAACACATAACCTTCTTATATGATGCCAGGTGCGCTACCATCCCGCCATTGTTCAGTTGACAGTTAAGCAGCCGAGATTAACACTTACTGCTGGTCAGAAAGAACTCTTCGAACTTAGTTCCTGCGGTGAATAAGGAACAATTACCGCTGTTTTACTCTCTAATTTCACCTCTTTCTTAACTTTGGCCTTCTTCTCCTTGCTCGAGCTCGATCGATTCCCGCTCCACTTGAATGGGAAACACTTCCAGGCATTCTTCTCGCTTGGCGATTCCCCAAACTTCTTGGAATCCAGGTAGATCAAACGAAGAAACTCCCCTGCGGAAATCAAAGATCTTCCCAAGGAATGGTCAACGAGTCAAACTCGTCAAGTTCTTAGAATGAAAACATGATTATTTATAAACTTGGCCTGGATAGCATTTTCACTTAGATCGACATGATCCTCGAAACGAAATAAAACACGCGGCGCTGAAAACACTCTCAAGACGAGTAATCGATCGATCGATGATCAGAAGCTTTTACTTTCTTTTTCAAGAGGCCTCCTTTTCTGCCGAGGAGTTCCGCTTGGACACTCCGGCGTTGCTCTTACTGCCGTTCTTGAAGTGAGCTCGGGCCTCCTTCTCGAGCACATACCTGTTGCCCTTCCGAGAGATCGTGATTACCTTTTGGGTGTGGAGATCTTCCGTGTCGATGAACAGTGGTGGATGCGTCGGCTCCACTTTGTTATCGTTCTTCTCGTCCACCATGACGAGCACGGCCATCCGGTAGTAAGTCCCTGCCTCTCTCAAGTCGACGCTAATCTCTTCTCTCGCGCCTGCGGGGATTTTGTACCTCAGCACGCCATAGACTTCCCTCTCCTTGTCGCGGAGGCCAATCGTCCTGTCCGTATTGTTGTGGATTAAAACGCTGGGGACCTTGTCCTCGCCGCTCGCCTCGTCTGCCTCGCGCGATCTGGAGCTCCAGCAGCAGCTCCAAGAATTTCCCATCCCCAAAAGAGCCTCTCCTTTTTTTTCTTTTCTTTTCTTTGTTCCTATCGTCCGCTAGAGGCTGCGGTCAAACGTTAGTGATGAGAGCACGCGCTTGAATACGAGGGAGAAGACCAAAACAATGAAAGAAAAAAAGAGATGGCTTACTCTGCAGGAAGAGACGAAACCAACAAAAGACGCGTACGATAGCCGGAAGAAACACTGGGAGCTTTGTTTACACTCGCGAGACGTGCTGCGTCGTTGTACGCATCGCCGTCTCGCACGTCAAGCCGTTTACTTTTCCTCCACAGGCGATCAATCCTGGTTCTTCCCTGTTCGAGAGCAACGATATGAGTGAAAACTTCACGAATGTAAGCACCTCTGGCGAAGTGGAGCACGAAATTCCTAGCTTGGACGAACCAGGTAGTAATCGAGTTACTGAACTTCCTGAAAGAACTCAAGCTGAAACCTTTCTAAGTCCAAGGTCAAGTTTCAGTTCAGAAGAAATACCTGGGAGTGGAGGTGCTACTTCAGCGACTCCTGCGAGAGCGAGGAATGTCTTGCACGAGATTGAATCCAGTCCAGCATTGCTGCTCCAGCTCCGGCTATGGCAGAACGAAGACGAGCTTCTGCGAGAACGAATCGAGCAAATGGAGCAGTCGCTAACAAAGACTCAAAACGAGACATACCAGTTGTTTGGGATCTTTGTGGTTTTCGAGGGCGTGGTTCTCACTGCTCTGGCCCAGTCTTCCAAACTCGAGTGTGGACTCTGGTGGATCCCTTTTGTTTTGACCATCTTCGCGGGCATGGCGGTAGCGTTTGCTGTTTGGTATAAGCTCCAGCAATGTGAGAAGATCCGGCATGAGATTAATCTCGAGAAGGCCAACTCGAGAGCCGTAGCGCGGACGATGGAGCGCTTTCTTGGACTTGGAGCAGACTATGATCCTAACAATCTGGAGCATCAGCCAGTCATGATTCCTCCCGCGAGGAAAACGGTGGTGAAATGGAAGATATCCATTGTCACCGCGACCGTAGCTTTCACGGCGCTGATAGCAGCAGCTTGTAAGTTGATCCTTTGCAAGCGTAAATAGATCGAATGGAATTTAATGCATATAGAGCATCACCTGGATTGATATTTCGTCCATATACGTAGTGTTGATCAACCGTGAATGTCTCTGCTTGTGCCTTGGTTTGATAAAAGATAAAAGCGAGAGAATCTCTTTTAAACGGAGAAAGAAAGAAAAAAACTCCATACCTTTTATCCTCAAGGAAGACTCTGTAATAATTCTCAGGCTCCGCATCCACAATCTGCAAGCAAACATGAAGAGAACTTCTCCAAACGACAAAGAAATTCATTAACATTACCTGCAAGCTGGTCGATTGTTCCAAATAGCAGTTCTCCACACCGAAAAATCTTAGAAATAAGAAGCACCCTCAGAGAGATTCCGCAAAGGAAGAGAAATTGCTCACCACGGCGACACTGGCAGTGTGGCAGTGTGAACTTGCCTTTCGCCCTAAATCCTTTGAGAGGACGAGGCGGCGATGGCGGTCGCTCTCCGGCTTGCGAATGTAGCAATCGCGACAGCAATGCGATGGAGATGGAGAATTCCGCCATCGCCCATCGCGAAGAACCCTAGCAGAAAGTAGCGGGAAAATCTCGATGACGTGTGCCCTAAAGGTCACAGTGGTCATGGATTCGTCAAAGCGTGTGACATTGTCACACTCCCAATTGGTAGCTTCGTGGTTGGAGAGAAACACGAAACACGTTACACGTTAAAGAATTTCCCCACGATATAAATGTAAGAAGAGGAAGCGAAGGAGAACCAGGTGTCCTTCCATTTCATCTCCAGGAGGATCATGAGGTGCTTCTCCAACAGCAGGACACTCTCAATCTGCGAGAGACATTCCACATCCAATTCCAGTCCCAGCTCCAGCTCCGATTCTTCCAGCTCCAGCTCTTTCAGCGATGATCAAAGGGAGGGCACGACATCGATCGTGAACAACACCGCCCACACGATTTTGCTCCGCGACAAGCACAAGAACCAATTCGGGCGATTGCGCCACTCCGTCCTCCCCAATTCCGCCCAGATCGTCCCCGCCGACCTCGTGGGCACCATGACGTACTACCAGATGGGGCTCCTGGCCAAGACCGACACCAGCGGCGAGGAGGGGAACACCCAGATCCTCATCGACACCGACGATCTCGCCGTGCACGACCGGATCGTCGTCTCCGCGCGCCGCAACGGCCAATTCGCCGTCAAGAAGTTCAAGAGAAAGTTTTGAAGAGCCCTAAAAACAGAGCACTCCGTACAAGATAGTACGGGGAGTGCTGCCGTACGCGGCTTGTGCCGTACAGTTTTGGCGATTCTTGGAATATACTCCGGCTGGATAGCTTTTTTAGAGTGAAGCGCGTTGTTTCTCATCTTCCCTGGTACAAATGTTTTGATCAGCCTGGCGATATCATTTTCTAAGCTCCGGCAATGTGAGAAGATCCGGAGAGCAAAATGCAACAGTCACTGTGATCTTCGAGTCTCTGATAGCGGCAGCTCGTAAGTTGATCCTTTGCAAAAACCGAGAATCGAATGGATCATCACCTGGATCGAAATTATAGTGATGGGACCATTTTCGTTCTCACGGCAACAAAAATGGATCCTTTGTCACCTCGCCCGACTCTCATATCGTCGTCCAAGTACGTAGTGTCAACCCATCTGCAAGCCAAGAAGAAAGTCACGGAAAGATCCTGGTTTAAGCTGCTTTCTTACCCCTTTGGTTTGATAAACGCGAGAGAAATGGTGGCAACTCGGATCCTGTTGATCGTCAACACAAAGCTCTCAAACGTGACGAGCAGGCGGACGCCTTGTGTGTCAGGCTCCAAAGATTTTACGGCTGCTGCGTTTATGCACAGAGAACCTGCACAGCTTTAAACTACGAGGATCAAAAGCTATCGTAAGGAAAAGAACCAAAAGAATAGAAGAACTTTATACCATTGATCCCAAGAAAGGAAAAGTCTGCAATGTTTTTCACGCTCCCATTGATGGAATCGATAATCTGCACGCAAAGAAAAAGAGGCTTGCCAACAAGAAATGAGGAAACACTACCTGCAAGCTTCGAGTTTGCTTGATAGTTCCAAATGCCAGTGGTTTGATTCTTGAAAGAAAAGGGCCCTCTTCGGTGCCAGCATATCTATCCACAATTTCTTCTGCGTGGAATGGCAGAACAAGTATTAGCAGCCTGGAAAGCTTGCAAAGCATACCATTCAGTGGAGCCGTGTAAAGTAAAGCCCAAGTTCCAGACAAAAGATGAGAGTTTACTGGGTTTTCCGTGGGATTCATACGCTCTAGTTCCTAGACAGAAGAGAATAAGAACGTAATAATCAAACCACAAAAGTTTTCTTACTTCCACCAGTGACAAGATCTTTTGCTTTTGCTCACTCGTTGCATCCTAAGAAATAGGAAATCCACGAAAAGAAAAGAGTCGCGGTCGCGTGGAAGAGAAATCAGGAAAGAAAATCTAGAGCAAGCTCACCTTACCACGATTTGTATTAGACACAGAGCGTAAGATCGTCGTCTTGAGCTCGGGGACACTAGCAGCAGCGGGAATTTGGAGCTTGTCTTTGTCAGAAGCGGAGCAAGCCTGGCTAAATCCAATCCCATTCGCAGAAAGAAAAGAAAAATGTGGGAAGAATCCAGAGGCCTACTCTCGAGAGACGCGCAGCCGGTAGAGCCGAAATCGCCATCGCCCGCGCCATTCCACAAGGCCCTAAATCTTAAAATCAGGATTGAGATTTATAAATTTCTGGTACCGTACATTCTTGGCGATTCTAAGAATATACTCTATATGTGTAGCTTTGGCCGCTTTGAGGGATACTTCGCAGCTAAAATCCGTGCCAGTGGGCCTTCCACTACGACCTGGAACGCAAAGTGAGATTTTTTTTCCTTCTCTTCTGGAATGGAAAACATCAAACCTTTTGCCAAGCTACATTGATGGCGAGACTCGCGAGAATGATCCACCATAGCTTGAAACGGAAATCAAAGCTCATGGCCGGCGAAGGCTGTCCACCATTTTTCTGGAAGAAAACACGAAGAGATATGATTTAGTTGTGGAAAGAATGAGAGTTTTTTTTACCTGGTAAGACGCCCAAACTGGAGAGGCGGGGTTTGCACGGTTGAATTGCTCGCTTGCAACGTGCCATACTTCCGTGAACTTGTTGTGAGGAAGAAGTAATAGACAAGAGCACACAGCGATCAATGACCAGTACGAAACCTGCGCGGAAAAGACTTAAGTGCTTGAAACTACTTGAAAGTAGAAGACTTACCATCAAAGCGAAGTTTTTGAATACGGTCTTTCGAAACTTAGAGCCAAACGAGAACACGAATGCGGACGTGATGAACTGGAAATACATTGTGAAGAACAACACTGTGGACTCCCAGTTGTCACCCAGCGTCCACCAGCTTGCACCATGAGAGTATCTGAAACAAACGAGATTTTGAGCACGAACTTCACAAAACCAATCACTTACTGTGCCGGCCATCTCACGTAATCCTTCTGGCTTGCCATGAAACAAATTGCAGCCACCAGGAACACAACGTTGCTTCCCCATAGCCCCAGCACCGATGCTACGTTTAAAGGTCCAAGCAAACTGGAAGTAGGCCTCACCTGTCATTACCACGGTTAAACATTTCATAGACTCAAGGTAACAAGTGTAAGGACCTTGTTGAGTATTTTTTCAGCGTTGCACCGAGACATGGCATAACCAAGGCTGAGCACAGCTACGCCATCAATAAATATGTAGTCCATTTGGCAGGCTATAATCCCAAACCTGGATTGAAAGCGCTAAGCGTCGGGAAGATCTCGAAAGTCCAAGCTTACCAATAACAACAAAGCTTGAATATTGAGAACTGGAGGCCATAAATAATCAGAAACTTGTAGCATGCGAATGACGTATGGAGAGCACCTCGCGCTTCACGTAGTAAATCTACCACAGCTTGGACCTACAAAGAAAACATCAACTTTGAGCGATTATTTCAGAAAAATGCTTGAACTGACCGATTTGTTTCGGGCAGTAAATGGAGACACCACCGATGCTTCTGCAGCACTTAAAGCGATGCCGGCGTGAGCGGCCCTTAGCGCTCCACAATCGTTTCCACCGTCACCACACATTCCCACGATTAGGCCATGGTTTCTATGCATAGTTACCACTTTCTCCTGTTAAGTCCACAACTGCATGAGACTATTATCAAAGGGAACAAGATGAACCTTATCGGAAGGAGTGAATCTTGCGAAGATTCGTGTGTAAAGAAGTAGGTCGTCCATTCTCTTGGATTCTTGTAAGCGATTAAAAGCTTTACCCGTAAGCGCAAGCTCCAAGGTCCCGTCCTCAAGTGAGCTCGCTCTACTTTGAAGTAGTTCTTCGGTGGTCATGCGGCTTATACCCGTTGTCACTTCACTACTCAATGAAGACCATACCACGCTACAGAGACAAAGCTATCGTTAGAAAGATCTTTCATAAAGAATAAGACCAACCTGTTGTCGTTCGTTATATCACCCAGTAGTATCTTACAGTCAGATGAGAACATACCAGATTGTTTAGCAATATAGTGGCCGCATTGAGCATTATCACCGGTAACCATCACGGGACGAACCTGTAGACCAGGAGCATTTTGTTTTCCAGCGGAATCAATATACACAACGTACCTTTCCAGCTTTGAGAGATTGAATAGCTGCAGAGCTATCCGGCTTGAGCTCGTTCCTAAACAAGACCAGAGATATAAAATTCAGGTCCTTCTCCAACTCATTCCTTGGTAGTGCTAACATGTCTTCAAATCCCAGTTCTCGGCCAAGGTATCTGCAAGGTTCAGCAATAAGCCATTGGAAGAAAACAGTAAAAAAAGCCAGCTGCAAAACATGAAAGACTGAGGAAACAGCGTGCACCTGTAGCTTAAACCAAGAACATAACAACCTTGCAGAGCTTGAAGCCGTGCTCTGTCCTCGTAGTCCGCTGGAAGGCTTTGTGCGTTGCTCAGCTCCTTAATCTTTTCGAAAGAACCCTGCCATGCTTGAACGGAAATATTGATGAGTAAAGGTTTACGAATGCTAGACGCAAGAACCTTGCAGTAGATGTGAAAGTTTCCAGAGTTGTCCTCCACAACAACACTCATTGTTGCTCTCGATTGATCAAACTCGTTTCGTCTCACGATTCTAAAGGTCCGTGATCCGGAACCATCTGAAACGACTGGGGGACTGTTTGCGGACTCTATCAAATTCCATCCCACAGCTGAGAACATTTTCACCTATGACACAAAAGATCATCCAAGCTTTTCTGCGAAAATTACAAATTTACCTCAACCTGGTTTCCAACCAAGTCCTTTCCGAACTTTGTAACAGCATGACATGTGGCAAGTCCATGCAAAACAATATCATCAATTCTTTGACCCCCTTCAAGTGATAAAACTGGTCCAAAGGAGTTAGTGACGACACTCTGAACTCCAACAAAATCGAGTCCCTCTTTTGTCAATGTCCCAGTTTTGTCAAAACAGAAAACTCGTATCTTCCCAGCGATAGCTATGCGCTTTGGATTGAGGCAAAACACCCCACGCTTCTGAAAGAACAACATAAGGAACTGGAAACAGGAGGTAAGAAGGCGTGCCTTTAAACTCTCCAGAGCATGAATTTGTCCAACTTCAAGAGCGACCGGCAATAGTGGCGACATTATCTGATTTATGATGAACATACAGTAGATCCACTTTGTCACCCAAATACTCTGCTGTCCGTTCATGTTCTGGTCCACAATAGACAGACAGTTTGCAAAAATGATTTCATATAGTGAAACATGAATATATACCTGAAACTTTATGGACACACCAAAGCATACGATAGCGTAGATAAAAAGAAGACAGGCAACGATTTGGAGCTCCTCATCGTACTTGAAGATGAGCTTTTGAGGGTACAAAATCGTCGCGACCAGTTCGCCTTTGGAGGTTGACATACCTGGGTCACAGAAAAACGCGTTCCATAGTGAAAGAAAAAACCATGGCAAAAACATATACCTGTCTCCGTGACAATTGCGAGAGCATCATCATGGCCCTGTCCTGCTTGAAGTAGAGTAGTTCCAGAGAACAACGTATGCCGCGAGCCAAGGCCATCGGCCTTATACTGCACGTCGGTGTTGGGAGCAGCGTATTTTTGCACTGGCATGGGCTCACCAGTCAAAGCACTCTCGTCACAAACACAGGAGCCTGCTCGAAGCTAGTTAAAAATCGAGAAACATACGGTTTCAAACCTTTGATGATCAGTAGATCGCATGGAAGCACCCAGCCGCTTTTGAGCTTGATAACATCCCCGGGTACCAAGTTTCGCGAAGCAAGGTTTATCCATTGACCGCTTCTCAGAGTTTCAACTTGCGTATCATACTCAGTGATCTGAAAACAAAAAGGGACGTTTTCCAACCATCTGAAACTGATTCACAACGCTTACCTTGGCTATCATGAACTGGCCTCGACGTCGATTGTAAATGGTTATCGCAGCGCTCAGTGCCACAATAAACATCATGAGCGATGCAACGAATAAGTAGCTACTCCAGAACTGCAAAATGTAGGAAATGAGCTGATACACTTTAAAGAGCGTGAACGTTTCATCGAATATAGAATAGAAGAGGGACTCTGGTTTAAACGGGATTTCGTTCGGACCAAGTTCTTCTAAACGCTTTTCAGCTTCCCCTTCAGTAAGACCTTCGGCTTCCTACCGGAAACAATGGAAAAGAAAAATAATTTAGACGCACCGATACAGTACGATATAAATAAAGTTTTTAAACCTTGAGGAAATCTGAGTATCTCTCCCCAACTTTGAAGTGCACGTCTGTCACAGTTTCGCCTTTGATCAAGAACCTGTGGCCTTGAAAGAAAAAATGCCGCTGCCCGGCCTTTGTAGTGAGTATTTTGACAATCTCGGAATGACCATGTAACTCTTCAAAAGTTGATAGGAAATTCTGCAAAATTGAACAATTTAGCATACGTGAATCACCCTATACTACAGAAGTTGAAAAGCTTACTCGAAAGTAACGGACGTAGTGCACGAGCGGCAAGTCGTTTGTCGACAAAATCTGCTCGCTTTCTCTGGTCCAGATAAAGACGACTCCGGCAGACTCAAGACCGCAAGGAATTCGAAACCAAAATCTTACTCGGCCTTTGAATATTACCCAAGCCGTAAACCAAATGGCCGAGAGCCACCAGACCACGAAAAAGATCTGCAACAAGAGGGCAAAGTCGTACCACGATTCGATCGAGAACAAAAACGTTTTTGCGAACCTTTCCATTGAAGTCATAACTCCCGAACACGGAATAATTCCCGTAAAAGCACAAGTTATCCACACCACCGACTTGACACTTGTTGTATGCATCGAAAAGTAAGAGCGAGTGGAGCAGGATCCAGTGAAGCGATGTCAGGCAGCAGAGAAAGTAGCAAAACTCCCCAAAATAAGACCAAGTGTAGCCAGTGATTCGGAGCTCCTTCTCCTCTTCCACATTTACCACATGATCTTCGCCAGGTTTTCTATCAGATGAGGAAAAATTCTCGCCTTTCCCGTTCCGCTGGAGGACTAAAGGTTGCACCTGATCCCTTCGCAGCTTCAAAACCTTCCAGAGCTGAAATGCCGAGCAGCAGCTGATAACGAAAGCCCAAAACGCGTAGACGATCAAAGGGCCTGTCTGAGTGACGCTGGTGATGAGAACACTGCAGGATGGATCATCAACACAGCTCGTAGGACCTGTCGGATACTTTCCCATGAGACGAGCGCTGAAAAAACCACCTGTTCTTCCTCAGATCTTGGATTGGTGCAAGCAAACTTGGAGCAAAGACCAGCAGCCACTTCTGGAGCAAATCTCACATTTAGAAAAGAGTCGGGAAGAACTACAATGTAAACAAGTGAGCACAAAACTTTCAATGTTCCACGAGCTCAAGCAGCCGACTTTTCCACAAGAAAAGATGACTCAACAACACAAGGGAATACGACACCTTATAGAATAAAAACCAGGACAACTTAGCCGCAAAGAAAGCAGAGATTTCTCCTAAACAGTGAGAGAGAGAGAACAAAAGAAAAGTCACTCCGGAAGCACACCTGTGAAGATCGCAGGATATGGAAGCGCATATCCCTCTTTCATCCAGGTTTTTTGGTCCCCTCCACTCAAAAACTTTGCGACTTTATGTTCACGGCACAATGCAGGTGCTATCAATCCACTGAAAGTGCAAGCTTCAATCATGCCAGGCAAGAGCTTACTTGGAAGAATAGAAACCTTTCGACTCGCGCATTGATTGTGTGAGCCCTGGCCCTCGCAATGGCGCTAGTTCTACTCCTAATGGCGCTCGCTCACTCGCAATCCATGGATTTCTTACCGGATCGCTGGCGCCGATGGATCATCGTAGAAATTTCGAAGCGATACTAAAGAAAGGCGTGAGTAGAAAATGGCCGATTGCTCGGATTATAAACCCTACTAAAAGTCCCGGTCATTATTGTCCATGATTTTTATAATCCGATCGGACGGTGTAAAAACTTCTTATCGGACGGTTACTACTTCTTGGGTTCTGAGGAGCCGTCGTTGTGGATGATCCAGCACGAGATGGCCATTATCGCGGAGAAGATGAACAGAATGACTAGCAGGAATGCGCCGTATCCCTCCATGTGGCTGATCCAGATCCTCGAAAGCTGCGATCGATCCACGGTCTTGGGATTTTGGAGATGGGGCAAGAGGTGGAGATCCGTGGGGTTGTAATCGTTGCCCATGCTCTTGAGCGTGTCACTGGCCTGGAACAGGGCCCTGGATAGCAGCTTCTCGCTCGCGATTTGGCGCTGGAGCTCTGCGCAATCCTCCAATTTGAAGATGAGAGCGAGGATTGTGGCGAGCGAGGCGAGCATCGAGAGAACGAAAGGGATCCATACGCGACTTGGGGGCAAATTTGTGGCCTGGGCCAGGGCAGTGAGAATCACACCTTGGAAGACGAAGTAGATTCCCAGGAGCTGATAGATCTCGTTCTTAGTGTTCTGGAGGCGCTGCTCCTTGCGCTCGATTCGTTGATTCACGACTTCTTCCTCCTTTTTCCACAACTCCAGGCGCAACTTAAGCGCGGGATTTGCAGCGATTTGCGCGTAGGGATCAGTGCCAGGGGTGAGACTCTGAGGAGGAGTGTTTGATTCATCACTTGGAGTGACCGGGATAACGAAACTCGGGCGCAGCATTGTGCTAGAAGCGAGTGATCAAACCCTCACAACAGACGAACTCGTCTTCTTTGACCCCCCCAAGAATATCCTTTGAGCGTTAAGGAATATGCTTTAGTGCTCAAGAACCCTAAAATCGGAACTTTAGCAGCGCTCTTTCAATTTTTGCTCGATGTGATTCGCCAGCAAGCAATTCCCATGATCGTGGAGAAGATGAGCAAGATCACTACTAGCAATGCGCCGTAGGCCTTCATGTGATCTTCCCAGATCCTGGGGATAAGATTTTTGGGGCGATCTTGCGGCCTGTGCGTAATGTGGGGCTGCCGCTGGACATCCTTGTGATCGAATGCGCTCCCCATGCTCTTGAGATCGTCGCTGGCCTGGAACAGCGCCTTGGACATGAGCTTCTCGCCCTTGATCTGGCGCTCCAGCTCCGAGCAATCCCGCAGCTTATAGACGAGGGCGAGAATCGTGGCCATGGACGCCAGCGTCGAGAGCACGAAGGGGATCCAGCGCCACTTCCCGGAGAGATCGTTCGCCTGGGCTAGGGCGGTGAGAATCACACCTTGGAACACGAAGTAGATCCCCAGGAGCTGATAGATCTCGTTCTTGGCGCTCTGCAATCGCTGCTCCTTGCGCTCGATGCGTTGATTCACGACCTCCTCCTCCTTCTTCCAGAAATCCAGCCGTAGCCTCAGGGCCTTGTTGCCTGCGATCTGCTCGAATGGATCGACGAGCGGAGCTTCCTCGTCGCGATCCTGGCCATTGCTGCTACTGCTGGCCATGGATTGATTGAGACGAGAGAGCGGGATTTCTTCGTGGTGATTCATCGTGCTATTGGCCACTGCTTCCAAGGGATTGGGAAGAAAGCGCCAGGAAGCATCGTTTGATGCTAAGAGCTAAAACACATCGCTATTTGTCATGTCCGCAATTTTATAATTTCTCTTTCTCTAGCAAGCCCTAGGTAAAGACCTCGATCGTGTCGCCATCGCGAAAATTTCCGCAAGGATGATCATCGGAGCTGGATACGCTGCGCTCATCACTGGCGCTGGCTCTGGAATCGGTAAATTTCGTGTTCCATGCCTGGATTTCGGCCGATCTTTTGTTCTTTGCGATGTCTAGGACGAGCGCTAGCGCTTGCGCTCGCTGAGAAGGGCGCCAGTGTCTCCATTGTCGATTTCGACTCTGGAAATGGCCTGGAGACGCTCAATCTAGTGAAGGAAGTCCATTCCAGGCTCGGCATCTCGGGCACGGCGGCCATTTTTGTCCAGTGCGATGTTACAAAACCTGGTATGCTCACAAACACAGCTCATTTTTATGTCAAGTACTAATACTTCGCTGTTTTAGAGGAACTTTCTCTCGCGTTTGCGAAGCACAACTCAGCGTTTGGACGACTCGATGTTTGCATCAACTCTGCTGGGATTGGAGGCAATTCTGATTTTATAAACGATGACAAAGGAACGTGGAGGCGAGTGATCGATGTGAATTTTGTGGCAATTGTGGAGTGTACCCGGCAAGCGGTGTGTTTGTGCTCGAGCTCATCCATGACTATAGAGTTTAAAGTCTCTTTTACTGGGCTTTACAGGTCAAAGCAATGCGAGCTCGGGGACAACCGGGAGTGATCATAAACCTGGCATCTGCGGCGGGATTATATCCGGCTCCCCTGATGCCAATCTACTCCGGAAGTAAAGGTAAAAGCTCAAAAGGTGGTCGCATTTCATTTTACTGTCGAAACACTACATTTTTCTAGGTGGTGTTGTGTTGTTTACGAGATCGCTATCAAGACTGCGCAGAGAAAAAATACGAGTGAACGCGCTCTGTCCCGAGGTCAGTGCACCGTTTACAATTTTTTTCGATTTTGACATACATGCTAGCTTCCAGTTTATCGAGACTCCAATGGCGAAGTCTCTGGATAGGAAAATAATAGACATAACCGGAGGTTATCTATCAATGGACAAGCTTATTCACGGTAAGGTGTATATTTAACTATTCAGAAGCAACGTCGTGTTTTTTTATTCCTCAGGGGCCTTTCAGCTCATTGAAGATGATAGCAAAGGAGGTGTTTGTCTTTGGATAACAAACAGGCGTGGTCCGGAGTATTGGCCTTCAGAAGAAGAGGAAAACAAGTTCCTGGTACACGGTAGAAGAAAAAGAATCCCTCAAGAATCGAAAGGACTTCCGTCTCCAAATCTGCCTACGTCCTTTGATCAACTGTAAGTGATTTTTTATATTATGATCCTGTTTCTACAATTGCTGTTTTCAGGATGGTTCATAAGCTGAGCAGCAATTTTCGTGTGGCCACGAAAATCGTCACGGTACCACTAAGACTTCCTGTGAGAGAAGGCCACGTACTTATAAAGAACTACTATGCTGGTGTGAATGCAAGTGATGTAAGTAAGCGTGCAACTCTTTTTTATCTTACATATGCTTATGTTTCAGGTGAACTATAGCTCTGGACGTTATTTTGCAAATGAGAAAGAAGCATTGTCGCGCCTCCCTTTTGTTGCTGGCTTTGAGGTAATTTTGACTTTTATTAGATTTCTATGTAAGTTTTTCTTTTCTGCGCTTTGCAGTCCGTTGGAGTGGTTGCAGGCATTGGACCTGGCGTAGCTCTAGATGAGATTGCGCTAGGATCTGCTGTTGCAACCTTTAGCTACGGGGGTTTTACAGAATACTCACAGGTTTAGCAAAAGAAAAGTGAAATTTTTGTTCTAACTAGATTTGCAGGTTCCTGCAAAGTCTGTCATTCCTGTTCCTTCCCCAACTCCTGAAGTTGTGGCTATACTTGTCTCTGGACTGACGGCTTCTCTTGGTTTGCAAGAGGTAGTGGTGCTATCTTTCCACGTAAAGACTGATTGCCATCCCGTTTGCAGGCTGGCAAGATGAGATCAGGTGAAACTGTTCTTGTGACCGCTGCAGCTGGAGGAACTGGACAATTTGCTGTACAGGTAGTGCTTTTATCAGTACTTACAAGTGATAGTTCTTTGATTTCTATTTTAGTTGGCAAAACTAGCAGGCAATAAAGTGATTGGCACCTGTGGTGGAAGTGACAAAGCTGCATTGCTTTCGTCGCTTGGGGTGGACAGGGTTATAGATTACAAAGCGGAAGACATAAAAACGGTATGTAAGAAGTGCTATGGAGTATCTAACAGATGAACAGGTTTTGAAGAAAGAATATCCACGTGGAGTAGACCTTGTCTACGAATCTGTTGGCGGGACGATGTTTGACACATGCCTGAATGCTCTTGCAACTTTTGGACGTCTGATCGTCATAGGAATGATATCACAGGTGTGTTAATGTTGTATTTTAGCCGCCATATGAAAACGCTTTCTTGCAGTATCAAGGAGAAGGTGGATGGCAACCAAGAAACTATCCTGGACTTTGCGAGAAGTTGCTGTGGAAATCGCAAACCATCGTAAGCAAGTGCTGCCATAATGCTGCTTTGCTAACAAGGTTATCCAGGTTGGATTCTACTTAATGCATCACAATAAGCTTTGGAAAGAACACGTTGCGAAACTTCATAGCCTACACAGTCGGGGGAAGCTAAAGGTATCGTGCTTATCTGCTCTTTGAGCGAGAATACAACCTACTTCTCTGCAGATTGCAGTTGATCCAACACCCTTTACTGGCCTAAGCTCTGCATGTGATGCTGTGGAGTACCTTCATTCTGGAAAAAGTGTTGGCAAGGTATTGCGATTTGATTGAAATGATGCGCACTAATTTCATGACTTTGTCTCCAGGTTATCATAAGAATTTCCATGGATGCTCCAGCGCTTCAAATCTCACGTTTGTGATGTATTGACACCTGACCTATACTTTTTGGTCTTTCCTTTCTGCGAATAAGAGCTTACACGTCAGTTTAGATTCCGCGCCAATCCAAACAGGTAGCAATCTAAAGTTTTCGAGTTTGATACGATAAGAGAATGCGACAAATTTTTTTAGCTCTTTAAGCGTTTGAAAAGACGCTTGTGTGCAGCCATGCAGGCGATGGATCTCTGGCTTCCTTCCATTGCAGTGGCCTTGATCATCGTCCTTATCTCGTGCATTCTCAACTTCAACAGCTGGTTTTATGCTCCGAAGCTTAGACCTGGATCGCCACCATTGCCACCAGGTTCGCTTGGTTGGCCTGTTTTCGGAAACATGGGAGATTTCTTACAGGCCTTCAAGTCAAGCAATCCGGAGTCCTTTGTAGGGGGTTTCATTTCCAAGTAAGTGTTAATTTCCTTTTTCTTTTCAAAACCTCTGCTTTTCTTGCAGGTATGGATGTGGAGGCCTGTATAAAGCGTTTTTGTTCAGGCAGCCCACCATTCTGGCCACATCAGCGGAAGTATGTAAGACCGTGCTTTGTAACCATGATGTTTTTGAGATCGGATGGCCAGAGCGAGTGGTGAAAGAGCTTCTGGGACTGAAGGTTCTCTCGGCAGTGACGGGCGACGATCATTTGAAGCTCAGCAAACTGGTCAAGCCGGCTTTAAGTTCACCGAAAGCAATTCAGCATCAAATGCCTTGCATTGAAGAAAACGTGAAGAAATTGCTAGACGAATGGGCGGATCGAGGCAACATCGTCTTTCTAGATGAAGCAAGAATGGTGAGCGAGCCTCAAAACAATCCGCAAAATTCTAACCTGCTTTTTGTTTCTGTCGTTTCTGTAGTTTACGTTGAAAACTATTCACGAGATTCTAGTAGGAGAGGATACAGGGATTGATTTCAAACAGGTGTCTGGGCTGTTTCACACCATGAACAAGGGTCTGCGTGCTTTACCACTCAACTTTCCTGGCACTGCTTACAGTAACGCTGTCAAGGTTCTTGTTCTTCTTCTTCTTCTTCTTCTTTTTTCTCCGTCTTAAGTTTGTGCTTGGTTCGTCCAGGCACGCGCAACGTTGGCAAATGACTTCTGGCGAATATTCTACGAAAGAAAGGAAAGCAAGAAGAGAGGAGGAGATACTTTGTCCATGCTGCTGGACGCCACAGACGAGGGCGGTCAACCTCTAGAAGATGATCAAATCGTGGATTTGATCATGTCTTTTATGAACGGAGGGCACGAATCCACGGCACATCTCGTCACCTGGTTGGCCATCCTCCTGAAAGAGCACCCTGCTGTTTACCAAAGACTCAAGGTATCCATTTCGCTTTCAGTATGAATATTTTCTTAGTGTTTTTTGCAGGCTGAACAAGATGAAATCGCGCTCAAGAAAATGCCTGGCGAAAGCCTTACACTAGCTGACATGAGGAGCATGACTTACATGTCTAGAGTATGCTAAAGTTTCTTCGAGTTCTTTATGACCGCTGACTTTCTGTGAAGGTGATTGATGAGACCCTGAGGCTGATTAACATTTCCCCGTTTGTCTTTCGGAAAGTTCTCAGCGACGTGCAGCTAAACGGTGAGTAAACTTCTAGAGAGCTTTTGAAAAGGATATATGCTTGACCAACGAATTCACCAGGCTACACAATCCCGAGAGGATGGTTCGTAGAGGCGTGGCTACGACAAGTACACATGGATCCCCTCGTGCACAAGAACCCGAGAGAGTTTGATCCCGACCGCTGGATTGTAAGCGTTTTGTTTCTTTGGTCGTATTCCCTACGTTAACCGGAAGTTTCTGTGTCAAGAACGAGAAGCCTCAGCCTCATACGTACGTTGCCTTCGGCTTGGGCAATCGAAAGTGTCCCGGAAGCAACCTCTCCAAGATCCAGAGCAGCATCATCATCCACCATCTCATCACGAAATACAAGTAAGCATAACGTTTTCCATCTTTTGCATTGGAAGGCTCACACACACCAACACAGCTGGGAGCCATTGAATCCACACTACAAGCTCGTATATCTCCCACACCCAAGGCCCGCCGACCACTATCCCGTCAAGATCACGAAGCGAGCACTTGTCTAGGATCTCTCTTCACGCCTTGGAGAAAGTAAGCACCATTTCTCACAGAGACTGTGATTTGGCTGTAAGAATCTATGTCCCTGGAACTAACCGCCAGATTTGTTGGTATTACCAGGCCATCTTCACTCCGCGCGAGGACCGCCATGGCATAGTAGAGCTGGTTCTTGGGATAAGTTAGCTTCTCGCTACGGGCCTGCGCCTCCAGAGTACACAACAAGCCTCCGTACACCTCTCGATTCTTCTCCATTAGCTGGATCGTACTGCCAGTGTTGTTGACAAAGGTAACTCCTCGAATTTGCGCTAATCTCTCGTCGCTGCTCCAGCACCCCAGCGAATTTCCCATGGCCTGCCTAGTAGCAACAGACGTGGAGAGATCTTTGTTCCCAGGATTTTATAGAATGGTGGCCGCCACCGCGTCAAGTGACCTGACCAATTCCAATGGAACTTCCAGGAAGAGCTGTGTGTTTTAACTTATTAGGCAGCAGTCACGAGATTAGTTCATACTTGGTTACGTTTCTAAGTTCAATATCTAGAGCGTACTGAGTCCACTCTATCAAGAGAAAGAAGCTTTAGATTCTCCAAGAACTAGACAAGGAAGCCTTCACAGGTTCTCGACGGGAAATCCAACCACTGGAGAAACTCTCTTTGCAATGTCCCGGAGTTCCTCAACTTCGTCGGCTGTTAAGTTCCATCCGAGAGCCCCCGCGATTTCAATCGCCTGATAAGTGGAGATGCCTCTTTACTTAGCCACGAAAAAACCATATGAATTTTTTTTTTTTTTCTTTTAGTACCTGTTGTGCCGACTTGGCACCTGGAATGGGAACCACATTCTTCTGTGCGACCAGCCAATTGAGAGCTACCTGGAAAAGTTAAACATCGAGAAAACTTTGCGTAAGTTATGTGACTTTCAAGGCTCCACCAGAAAAAAAAACCTGTGTGGATGTCTTGCCATACTTTTCTCCTAGTTGCTTGAGCTTGTTTAGCACAGGAGAGAGCTGAGGAAGTTTCAAAAAGTTCAAAACTACAAACAAAAAAAAGAATAGTAGCTATTACCTTTGACAGGAACTCCGCATTGTAGATTCCTCCCCTGGGTCCTTTTGGTGGATTTGATGGCGTGTATTTCCCGCTCAAGATACCTGTGAGATGTTTGAGAATCCTCATCTTTTTATTTCATGTGCCTGGAAGTTACCTTGAGCGATCGGAGAATAAGCTATGAGTGTGATTCCCAGGTCGTCACAGGCTTGTTTGACGCTGTTTTCCTCTGGTTTTCGATAGATCAAGCTGTAGTTTACTTGATTCGATGCCAGGACAACTCCTCGTCTCTTCAGCTGGTCGTGAGCCCTCTTAAGCCTGTCCACTGGAAGCAAACCAAGGATTTACATTGGTTTCCAAAGTAGAAATGCCACACCTTTGTAATTGGAAACTCCTACGGCTTTTACGAGTCCTTGCTCCACAGCGTCACCAAGACCGTCGAGATATCCTGTTACAAATACAACGTAGCAAAGAAACTAGAAAACGAGTAAAAATGAAAAAAAGAAAGAAAGAAGACACCACCTTCATTTCCCCATATGCCTGGCCTGCCATTTAATTTAGACGTGAAGTTTAGAGCGTCTTTCAAGTTAAAAGTGCCATACCAGTGGAGCTGATATAAATCGACAGACGAAAGATTGAGACGCTCCAGAGAATCCTTGAGTGCTTTGACAACGCTCCCTCGGCCAAACCTCCATGGCAGTGCAGCAAACTTCGTTGCCACTACAATCTTAGATTGTTCTTCTTGTTTGATCTCCTTGATAAACCTGCGGGAAGAAAGAGGAAAACTTGAAAAATAGAAGACAAGCTTGTTTACCTTCCTAGAAGTGTTTCAGAATTTACAGCACCAGATGTAATCGTTGCCCATGCTCTTGAGCGTGTCACTGGCCTGGAACAGGGCCCTGGATAGCAGCTTCTCGCTCGCGATTTGGCGCTGGAGCTCCGCGCAATCCTCCAATTTGAAGATGAGAGCGAGGATTGTGGCGAGCGAGGCGAGCATCGAGAGAACGAAAGGGATCCATATGCGACTTCGGGGCAAATTTGTGGCCTGGGCCAGGGCGGTGAGAATCACACCTTGCCTCCTCCTTCCAGAAATCCAGCCGCAGCCTCAGGGCCTTGTTGCCTGCGATCTGCTCGAATGGATCGACACCGCCGCCTCCTAGCAGCGCTTCCTCGTCGCGATCCTGGCCATTGCTGCTACTGCTGGCCATGGATTGATTGAGATGAGAGAGCAGGACTTCTTCGTGGTGATTCAATCCAATAGCACGAAAATTAATCTATAATAATAAGAACGAAGAACCCAGACCCAGGCCCGGGGCAGCCTCGGAAGCCATGGTTAGCGGGAATATCAGCTCAATGTTGTGGTGGCCAATGGGCGGGATACACGTGTGGCTGGAAAGAGAAGAGGGCGTGGTGACAGGTGTTACACCATGCACTCCTAGGGCTCCAAAAAATTCATCTGCCACTCATCAATTCGATTGCCAATGGCCCATGGCCGATGTAAGAGCACTCCAGGTTCCTTTCAAGAGTTTTTTACTTTTTGTCCTTGGTTCTTAGATCGTTCTTCCTTTTTGATTCGTTTCTGCGACTGATGGATTGGTTTCTCTCACAGGCAGCAGCTGTTCTAGGCTATGCTTCTCTTTTTTGTTTGCATTTCAGCCTTTGATGCCACGGCAGCCGGTAAGATTTTGTATTCTATGATGAGATTTTTTTTCTGTCCGATATTGCTTCTGTCGAATCTAAAATTTAGTTCCAGTTTCCTAGATTTTGAGGGTTGGTTTCAATGATGCGTGCTTATGGGCTTTCTTAGGTGTCTGGGATGCTGTGCCAGGTAACCTGATGCTGGCGTAGGAGCAGCACCTGGGGCTGGAGCTCAAAATTGCAAAGTTGTGGATTATGAGGCAGAGATTGGTAAACACAACATTGGAATTATTTTGTTGTTCTTGAGTGTGCTTTGCAAAAGTCTAATATTTTCCTTTCAGATAATTACATAGTTGTGAAATTTATATATATCCAACTGCAGTCTGCATTCCTATTCTGCATAAACTTCTATACAAACTCAATTAAATATATATATATCTATTACTATAAGGAGCAAATGCCGAACTTTGTGGGCCGCTGGATCTGGCCAATCGGGGCCATCCGATGGGGGGGTAACTGTAAAGGGGTTATTTCTTTAACCATGTGTTAGTGAATAATCGCGCTGATGTTTGCTCCTGGCCAATGGGAGGCGGCCAAGCCGCGTGTGGCGAGAGAGGAAGGCCCGGCAACGCGTGGCACATGCAAAGTGTTGACTGGAGATTGCTGTTCCATGGCATCACTTTGGGCAGGATCAAGTCCGTCATGGCCCTTGAAGCATGCTGTGGATCGCAATTTCTTCCGGTAGGTAAGCAAATCCACTCCCAAATTGTTGCTGCTGGCTGGGATTCGAGCTTGATTGTGGATCGCAATTTCTTCCGGTAGGTAAGCAAATCCACTCCCAAATCGTTGCTGCTGGCTGGGATTCGAGCTTGATCGTGTCGTGATCTAGTTTGGTTTTGTTTTGTATGTTTTTCTAGGGTTTTTGAGACGGTGAGAGAACCCCTGCCGCTACTGCTGATTTGCGATCCAAATCGGAGGCGCTGTGTCAACGCTGGTGTCTTTGCTCCTGAGAACCCCATTGCAAGTTGTTATTTGTGAGGAGTTCCATCAAAGCAAGGTATTTGTGGTGTGTAGAATTTGTATGATCTTCATTCTTACTCCACTGCCAGGAAATGGGATGAGGCGATTTAAGCTCTTAAATGCTTTAAAGCACATTCACTCAGCACAGCCTTACTCACCTGGACGTGAAGCCTGACAACATCTACATCTGCAATTGCCGCCACGCAACGGGATGATCCTCCATTCGAGCTCGCAGATCTGAGGCGCCGCACTGCTCCACGAATTCCCAGGCTGATCAATTGGAGCGCGCGCCTCGTAGATCCCAATTTGGTGGACGAACATGGCGCTTGCAGTGAGGTAGAAAAAATGTAAGTCTTGCGAGAAGACACTGTATCAGGTAACACACATCGATCTGCTCTTTTTTGGCATCACCCGATTGCATCGAAAAGGTTAGTTTTTATGCCTATCCATACCCCTCAGTAAATATCTTTTGTTTTCTATCTGCCCTAATAATTGATCTCCATTTCCAAAAGAAACTGTTGAAAATAATGTCATGCCTTCAACATGTACTGAATGCTATTCGACACAGACATACACATTCCACGTACAATGATAATGTTGAAGACACTAACCAGCACCAGCATACATATAGCTTTTACAACAGTAATATTCAAGAGGATACAGAGAATTGACATCAAACAAATCTTAATAATCACATTGAACAGCAGTCAATTTTCAATTCCTATTTGCCCCCTTCACCTCAGATTTGCAGCACACTTGCTAGCAATTACCTATATAATGATAAATCTGTTTTGACATTGAATATAGGTCCCTTATCATATATTTGTAAGTATTGTCATGCCTCACACTTTGCCGATGAGAACAAGTCTATTTGTTGCCAGAGTGGACAGGTCTACCTGCCTTCAATACTTCCATTACCACCTTTTTTGTATTCTGTATATAACTCACACAAACACTCTAATTTCAAGAGTAATATAAGACAATATAATAGTGCACTTGCTTTTGCATTTATGGGAGCTAGCATTGATACTTTTACAGGTTATGGTCCATACTACTATAGAATTCATGGACAAATCTATCACAAAATTATGCCACAACATCCTTCAATACATCAAAATCCAAGCTACAGTCAATTGTACATGCTAGACTCCAATGAGGCTACTGATATCAGAAAACAAAACCCTTTTAACATTAACTGTGATTATAATTTACTGCTTCAACTAGATATGATACTTTGACATATTAATCTATATGCACAAGCTTTTAGAATGATGTATGAATTGGAATGGGAAAATATTTCAAGAACTATTATTTCTGGTAGCAATTTACGTGGAGTTTATATGCTTATTAAAAATGAAGGCACAGACCATTGTCGATATAATACTCCACAAACTAGTGATGTTGCAATAGTTTTCCAAAGTGAAGATGGTGTGCCACCTTTTGACCGTGAAATATGCATTCATCCAAAATCATCAGAGCCACAATATATATCTATTTTAAATGCTAATTGTGATCCTATGGTTTATCCATTGCTTTTTCCACATGGAGATAGAGCTTGGCATGACAAGCTTTCTTCTAACAAGCATGTAACACTCTTTCAATATTATGCGTATCGTTTGTCCAAAAGAGATTCAACATTATCAACCTCTACAGTTACATATGACCAAATTTTACATGCTGGAAAACTCACCCAACAATATATTGTAGATGCCTATGTCAAAATTGAAAGCAACAATTTACAATACTATAAATCTAATCAAAAAAATATGAGAGTTGATTTTTATACAGGTTTGATGGATTATGTTGCTGGCAAAGCTGTTGATGCAAATGCTCGACCAGGAAAAATTGTTATTTTACCTTTTACTTTTACAGGAAGCCCAAGAGCTATGCAACAAAATTACCAAAATGCTATGGCAATTGTAACAAAACACTCAAAACTTGATATTTTCATAACTTTCACTTGCAACCCTAAATGGCTTGAGATATTACAAAATCTGCACCCTAATGAAGGATCTGAAGACCGACCTGATTTAGTTGCTAGGGTTTTTAACATGAAGCTAAAATATTTTCTCCATGATATTACACAAAATAATATCTTTGGAAGATGTATTGCATTTATATATGTCATTGAGTTCCAAAAAAAAGGTTTGCCACATTGTCATTTCCTAGGCATATTAGATAATGAAAGTAAAATTAAAGACCGTGACACTATTGACCAATATATATCTGCTCAATTACCTAACCTTTATCAGAGCCCAAACTATTTGAAATAATCACATCACATATGATACATGGTCCATGTGGATTACTAAATCCTCAAAGTCCATGTATGGAAAACAAAAAATGCTTTAAAAACTATCCCAAAAACTTCAATGATGGAACTACATATTGTGTGGATGGGTACCTAGAATATTTTAGGCCAAACAATGGTCGCACCTTTTTTAAAAATGATGTTCCAATTGATAACAGATGGATTGTCCCATATAATAAATATTTATGTAAAAAATACAAAGTCCATATAAATATAGAAATATGTGCATCAATTAAAAGTATTAAGTATCTTTTTCAATATTTTTATAAAGGATATGATTGTGCAACCATTCAAATCCAAACAGCTACTCAGTCTGAAAATGTATTAAATTGGGATGAAATCACAAATTTTATAAATACCCGATACATTTTAGCAACGGAAGCTATTTGGAGGATATTTAAATTTAAAATGCATGGACGCTTACACCCTATAATACGTCTGCTCGTACATCTTCCTGACTTCTAAAATGTGTATTTTACAGAAGGCTCGAAGCACAATGCCTTACAAAAAGCAGCACGTAATGGAACAATGCTAACAAAATGGTTCGAACTCAATATTCATGATCTGAATGCAAGACAATATACCTATGTTGAAATACCTTTACATTATGTTTTCAATAAATCTGCTAATGTATGGCAACGTTGAAAAAAGAAAAAGGTTATTCCTCAACTATACTCAGTATCTCCTCTAAATACCGAGTTGTACCACTTACGTATTATTCTTCTTCATAAAAAAGGAGCGACATCCTTCAACAATATTAAAACAATTAATGATGTAACTTACCAAAGCTTTCAATAAGCTACTGTTGCTATGGGTCTTCTTGATGATGATAACGAGTGGTATAATTATTTACAAGAAGCATGCAATTTTCAAATGCTTACACAATTGCATCAACTCTTTACTTTCATATGTATTTTTTGCAATCCACAAGACCCACCATATCTTTGGGATGTTTTTAAGGATCAGCTCTCTGAAGATTTTGGTAGAACAAATATTGTATGCCGATATAAACTTGCTCTAATAGACATTAACTCAAGAATGAAAATACATGGTAAAACAAACCAATTATACAATTTACCTATCCCAATCCTAAATACCTCTATTCAACCAATACCAAATTGCAACCATTTATATACAGAAATTTATCATTATATTAGAAACTTGAATGTTGAACAATTAGCTATATTCAATGAAATTGTTAATATTGTTGAGTGCCCGACCGATACCAACTATTTTATTTTTATTGATGGCCCTGGTGGTACTAGCAAAACATATTTATTAAATACAATGGTAAAATATTTTGAGTTCTACAATAAAAAAGTGGTTTGTATGGCATGGACAGGCATTACAAGCACACTACTACACAATAGACAAACATCCTATACAACCTTTAAGTTACCAGTTCCAATTAATGATACATCTGTTTCTAGTTTAACACCTAATAACAGTGCCGGTAGATTTATGAAAGCAGTACAAGTGCTTATTTGGGATGAAATTAGTATGGTTCATACACTTGCCTTTTCAGCTGTCGACCACTACTTACGAGACTTGAAACAGAACAATTCTCCATTCGGTGGCATTGTTATTGTTACAAGTGGTGACTTCCGTCAAACATTACCAATTGTCCCACATAGTCATCGAGCATAGATTGTTTCCACATCTGTAAGAATGAATAGTCTATGGAATTTATTTAGAAAGTTTCAATTGCAAACAAATATGCGGCTTGGCCATAAGTTCCCAGACTGGCAGAATTAGCTATTGAAAGTTGGTGATGGAAATAATTACACACAAAACCCTATTTTACCACTTGATTCTATCCTTTTTCCTTCAAAACTAATTAGAAGTACCTCTATTACTGATTTCGTATTCCTATGTATTGAAGATATTTCAAATGTTCAAATTGCAGCAAATAGAGCCATTTTAACACCTCTCAATGATGATACATTTCCAATTAACAACAATATCATCTCTTAATTACCAGGTCCATCTCAAATTTATACTAGCATTGACTCCGTTGATGTTGAACACCATGAAGATTTCCCAATTAAATTTCTAAACTCTATCACTCCCTCTGGACTACCACTACACAAATTGATACTAAAAGAAGGTTGTATAGTTATTCTTTTGAGAAATATATCTCCAACAATTGGATTATGCAATGGAACTCGACTAATGGTCAAAAGAACTTCACCTAAACTTTTGGACTGTGAAATAATTACAAGTGAATTTAAAGGTACTAGAACTTTTATCCCATACATTAACTTAACACTCTCTGATTCAGATGTCCCATTCCATATGTCTCGAAAACAATTTCCTCTTTGTCTTGGATACTACTTAACAATTTCAAAATGCCAAGGTCAAACATTTGATCGTGTAGGTATTTACTTACCCCAGCTAGTCTTTACCCATGGGCAGCTCTATGTTGCACTCTCAAGATGCACATCACCACAACAACTTGCAATTCGAGTTGACACAACTCATACATAAGGCCACTTAATTCCATTCAATTCATCAACATTCACCATCAATACTGTATATAAAGAAGCTTTATATTAACTAACTCCTGTCCTACTACACCTTAAAACATAAAAACAAACTACAATAAACTTTGTTTATTTTTTAAGTTTCCCTATGGCCCAATGGATAGCAATGGACCGATGCTAAAAATAAAGGAATCATCTCACAAGGAAATTGTGAGATGTAAGCAAATTCTCACAAAGATATGTTAGTAAATTTGAGAGGCTTTGCCAACTACCTAACATTGGCTGGGAAAATACTAGTATATATATACATATATATATAAGCTTCAAATCTATAATCAAACTGACTGAAAATGCCTTGCCTCCGCCATCGTTTGAGAGCCATGTGACATAGTAAACAATCTAATGGAGATTTAGATGCCTCTGAAACTATGATTGATTATGATACACATATTATAGCTGTTCAAAATAATCATGATAATAATTCTATACACCAAAATATTAATCAGGCACTTATTTAAAAGGTTATCCAAAAAAAATTTAATTATAAAACTATTTTTAGTGTTGATGGATATCTAGATTATTATAGACCTGATAATGGCTGCACATTTCTAAAAAATGGGTGCTATATTGATAATCGCTAGGTAGTACCTTATAATAAATACCTTTGTAAAAAATATAATGTTCATATTAATATTGAAATTTATTCTACTATAAAAAGTATTAAGTATTTATTTCAATATGTCTATAAAAGTTATGATCATGCAATAATTGAAATCCATTCAGCAACCCAACAACATGATAATATTTTAAATTGGGATGAAATCTCAACATTTTTAAATACACGTTATGTATCTGCTCCAGAGGTAATATGGAGACTTTTTAAATTTAAAATGCATGGTCATTCAACCCCTATAATCTGTCTTCCTATCCATCTTCCAAATTTTCATAACATCTATTTTATAGAAAGTTCTGAACAAATGGCATTTCAAAGAGCCACTCAAAATGGTACAATATTAACAAAATGGTTTAAATTAAATATAAATGACCCAAATGCTAGACAATATACATATCCTAAAATCCCTTTATATTCTACATTTAACCCTCATACTCATAATTGGCAAATTTGACATACAAGAAATGTCATTCCCCAAATGTATTTTGTGTCGCCATCTAATATTGAACTATATCATTTATGTCTTATTTTACTCCATAAAAAAGGTGCTATGTCTTTCAAAGATCTTAAGACAGTTAATAATATTTATTATGACACATTTCAACAAGTTGCAAATGTTATGGGGTTTATAGCTAATGATATTGAATGAGAAAATTGTTTAGAAGATGCCTACTTTTTTAAAATGCCATGACAATTAAGACAATTATTTTTATTACTTTGTATCTTTTGCACTCCAAAAGATCTTTACTTCTTATGGAATAAATTTAAAGACTTCATTTCTAAGGATTTCATATAAACAAATCTAATTTTTCATTATGAACATGCTTTACATGATATAAATATAAAAGTGAAAATGCATGGCAAAACTAATCAAAACTACCATCTATCTTTCCCGTCTAAAAATTTTGATGATGAAAATATTGTCAACTCAACACAAATATATCAAAATGTTGAACAAAATATTCCTTAATTAAATCAAGAACAATTAAATATTTTTAATGATATTCTTAATGTTATTGATCACCCAACAAAACAAAATCGATACATTTTCATTGATGGCTCTAGTGGTACTGGTAAAACATTTCTTCTTAACACTCTTATAAATATTTTACAACTAAAAAAAATAAATGTTGTTAATATGGCTTGGACTGGAATTGCAAATACTTTACTCTATAACACACAACTTTTAAACTTCTTGTTCCAATAAATGAAACATCAACTTTTGCTATAACTGCTAATAGTGAAGCAAGTATAAGAATCAAAACTACTAACGTATTGTTATGGGATGAAATAAATATAGTTCACACTCATGCATTCACTGCTGTTGATCGAGTGTTGCGAGATCTAAAAAATACATCATTACCTTTTGGTGGCATAATTGTTATCACTAGCAGGGACTTTAGACAAACACTTCCAGTCATTCCACATGGACATAGGGCACAAATTATTTGAAATTCTGTAAGAATGAATAAATTATGGAGATTATTTAGAAAATTATCTTTGAAAACAAATATGCGGCTTGCTGAAAGTGATAAATCATGGGCTGAATGGCTTCTCAAAGTCGGAAATGGTGAAAATTTTCAAAATGTACCATCTTTACCTTTTAACTCCATTTTATTACCTCATACACAATTAATTTATTCATCTATTATTGATTTTGTCTACCCTTCAGTACTTGATATTTCAAACCCTTATATTGCAGCCAATGGAGTCATACTTACCCCACTTAATGATGACACATTTGCAATCAACAATACTATTGTTTCTAGATTACAAAGTGATATATATATCTACAAAAGCATTGAATTTGTTGACACTAAACATCCTGAAAATTTTCTAACAGAATTCCTAAATTCTCTGATCTCCCACCACATAAACTCTCTCTCAAACAAGGTGTTATTCTTATCCTCCTAAGAAATATGTCTCCATCAGCAGGACTATGCAATGGCACACGTCTCATCCTGAAAAATGCACTACCAAATGTTTTAGAGTAAGGAACCAACTCCTCGAAGTGTTATAGGCTAAAAGATCCCCGAAAGCATGACCGAAATGACAAAGAGTTCATCGGATGGGATCGAGTCTAAGATCGAGTCCAAGACCGACTTTAAGACCGAGTTTGAAATAGGGTCTAGGATCGAGTCCAAGGCTGACTCGGAGACCGAGTTCAAGGCCGAGTTCAAGACCGAGTTCGAGACCAAGTCCGAGATCCGAAATCGGGTCTGAGACCTAGTCCAAAATCGAGTCTGAGCCCAAAGCGTGCATCTCCAAGGGGGGGGGGGGGGTGCAGGGGGTTCCAAAAGTATAGTAGGGATAGTGAGCTCCAAGAACCAATTTTGAAGGAACTCTCCAGTAGGGCTTTCAAACTGACTTTAGGTTGGGACTGGGACCGAGGGGCCTTGGGTGGAAGTGAGCATGGACTTGGTTGGTGCCAGAGGGGCCATCCAAGGAAGTGCTCAAGAGTAGCTCCCACTCCCGAAAGGGAAACCGACTGGGGTGCTCCCGGCTCATGTGGAGTGGTGCCCCACTTAAGTACCTTATGGCTCATTGGTCCTCGCCCTTCCTAGGGGCTTGGACCTTCCTTTCGGGATGGAAGTGGGGGGGTAGAGGTACCCATACCGGGCCGTTAGGCCACGGTGTTTTGCCCCGGCGTCCTGAAGCCGGTGTTGCACTCAAGACTTGGGATTTAAAAGGTCCCATGATCAAGTCTTGTGGTACCAAGGGATGTTAGGAATCTGGAGGCTTGGTGTGCTTGGCTGCTTGTGCCTGCAGGGAGTGTTGCCAAACCTTAAGTCCAGTCTAACCTGGGGAGGGGGATTGGGAGAGATTTGGGAATCCGTAAATGGATGGCTAACGCTTTGTTGCTCGTGCAGTGAGTAGCTGAAACCAAGTAGGACCAAGTAGGAGCTGGTACCATAGACGGGAACTTTGGCGAGGGAACTTAGCTAAAGCCAAAACGGTGTTAGATGGATAGACAAGGTAAGCTGGCAAATTGGAAAGGAAAAATTTGTGGCTTACAATTTGGTATCGGAGCCTTTTCCTCAGTTCTAGCGAAGGATAGAGGCGGATTGCTAGGAGATGGCAAAGGTGGGGCATAAATGAACCAAGGCGGAGATGGAACCTCCGCCAGAGCTGGAGCCTTTAGTTGAACAAGAGGCTATGGATGAGGAATCCTTGCATGAGGAGGAATCCAGTGAGGAAACTTCCAAACAGGAGTTTGGTGGTGAGGTTCGGTCATCCAAGGCTCGATTGGACGTTCTAGAAGGACAATTAGCACAGACCAATGCCCTGCTGGAGACTCTCATACGCAAGCTAAAGCGTGACGAGAAGCGGAAGAAAAAGTGAAAGACTACGGATGCTGGTAGCGTAGAAGGTGCAAACCCTTCGGTAGGGACTGAGGCAGAACCAAACAAGGTCAAACAGACAGAAGTGGAATCAATCCCTCAAGCAGTTCCCAAGTACAAACTAAAGCCCCCACCGGTCTTCAAGGGAGTGAATGACTATAAGGTGGTAGAGGATTGGTTTTATGATATGGAGGACTACTTCCGAACGTTGCGGTTACTGAGCTCGGAGAAGGTCCCATATGCAAAACCATACTTGGTAGATAATGCCAAGTCTTGGTGGAGAACGACGGAGGCCAATGAAAGACCGGTGGCCACTTGGGAAATGATGAAGGCGAGGATCCACGCAATGTACGTTCCTCTGAATGCTACTCTGCATCTAAGGGATGAGCTGAGTAGGCTGAAGCAGACCGGAACCATTCAAGAGTATGTGAATGGGTTTATGGCAAAGAAGATACTGGTCACAGATATGGGTGATATGGATGCGTTCCATGCCTTCATATTAGGCTTGCAAACCTGGGCTCGCGGCGAGGTAATGCGTTAGAACCCGACCAATTACAAGGAAGCGTTGGATGTGGCTATCAAGGTGCATTTCAACGATAACCTGTGAAAGGGGAACACGACAAGGTCAGGGTCCATATTTAGCAAAGGGGCCAAACCAAGGGGAACGTATAGCAAAGGGAAATTCAAGAAGAGTTTCTCTAAGAATGAGTCTTCGGGATTCCGGAAAGGTAAATCCGATGGTCAGTGAGCAAGTACGTGGGGGAGTCCGGCAAAAAGAGACAAACCCACGGATAAGAAGGTCAAGTCAGTTAGCAGTGTGGGAAACAACATATGCTACAACTGCGGTGAAGTGGGACACTTTTCGAGGGAATGTCCCTACCCGAAGAAGGCCAGAGCCAATATGGCCATTAAGTCGGGTGAAATCCAAAATGAGGTATGTGATCCAGTCTCTAGCTCAAAGTTACTCATTACACGAGCAACTTTGGTAGAGAGTCGTTCGCGACATCTACTAGCCCTCCGAGGGAAGTTCGAAGGTAGCTTTGTTAAGATCTTTATTGACATGGGTGCTTCGGATAATTTTGTGGCTGCAGACATAGTCCAGCAAGCCGGACTAACGGTGTAACGGCTAGGCGAACCAAGGACTATAGAGTTTGTTCAAGGTAGCCAAAGCACCGATGAGGTACTTCGACAAGCGAGTCGAAGTAGGGACATGGAAAGTAGACATGGATTTTACTGTGTTGGACATGGTGGGATTTGATGTGATCTTTGGGATGGATTGGTTCAATCGGTTCATGGTAGCCCTGCATGGACAAGGTAGGAACCTTGTGGTACTAGCAAATGCCCAAGGAAGAAGATCCAAGGTGGAAGCCTAGGATCTAAAGGTAGGGCAATGCAAGGCCAAAGATTCCTACCTAAACCTGGTGTCTACAAGAAGACAACTCACTAAAGGGACCAAGGCAACATTTTTGTGCTTACTCTCGGTGAAGAGTGACAAAGAGATGGGAATGGAAAAAGTACCTTTAGTGATCTAGCGGGTGTTGGACCAATTCCAGGATACCATGCCGGAGGAGCTACTGGCGGGGTTGCCCCCCCCCCCACGACCGATAGAACATAAGATTGAATTTGTCGAGGGTGCTAAGGCGGTGGTTTGTCCCTGGAGAAGGGAGAAAAAGACAAGCTCGAGGATTCAAGTTTAGGAAAGTAAACTTGAGAGGTTCAAGGTTAGGACTGTATTCCTAACCTTGACGTGAGCAGTAGCGACTATAAAAGTAGGACTTAGAATGTTTTTAGACTTATCCCTAATACAAAATACATTGCAATACATCGTCATTCTGCCTATCTCTTGGCTCTTCACAGCAATGTCTTACTTACCCATCACCTTCAAGGGATCAAAGGCGTGGGACTAGCACCTTCAAGCTCATGTTCACAGTCTCTATTTGGCTTGGCTCAAGCAGGTAAGTGCATTCATTTTGTAGTGTAGTTTTAGAGTTAGGGACTAGATTAGATTTGAAACTCCTAGGAAGATCTCGTGTGGACGTTTCCTCCCAGTTTAGAGATTCCAGGAGTTTTTCACTGGCGACCATGGTGGGATGAGAGAGGCGTGAAGAGCTCATGGAATAGAGCAGACCAAGACGCTCATTTCCCCCAAAACTTCAAGGAAAACAGACCAAAGACGCACAAGAAAATGGCATAGGAAGAAAAAGCCCCAAAAATCAAGAAAAACAAGACCGTAAAACAAAAACGGTGGAAGAGCATGAAGGAATGAAGAAAAAAATGGAGCGTAAGACCAAAAGATGAAGAACACATGAAGATTGAAGCCACCCAAGTCGTGGAAAACTTGGAGCGTACGCGTAACTGTTTTTGGCGAGAGGTTGAAGAAAGCGAATATCCAAGAATCTGCGATAAGGAAACGACCAAGGGAAAATCTAGCGGCTGGAGATGGAGGAAGAATGAAAAAGCACGACTGCCCATTTGGAGACACAAGCTGTACAAGATACGAAGACTGCCTTTTGTGTGGTTTCAGAAATTGTGCAAAACCGTACAAGGAATGCTATCCAAAATGGCGATGTGACACTTGCAAGCAAGCAAAAGCTAGACTCCGAATCAAGGATGAGAATGCCACAGCGGGGGAGAGAAGAAAACGACACTAAAAAGAGAGACGATAGTATAGAACAAGCAGCAAAACAAAGCTTTAGTTGTTTACAAAAACTTCAAGAAACGATTCTGCGACTCTTCTACAAATTGTCTAGCAAATAGAAAGGATGCAAAAATGAGGAAATGTTGAAAGAAAAATATGTTTACTTCGATTTCTTTGCAACTCGAAGAATCCTGACTTGGGTGTATCGCGGACACCTCTTTCAACAAACAATTGTCGAATTCCTAGGCATACACAAACATGAAACGTTTCAACCATTAACGCTTGCTTTCAACACTGATTTGACGAGAGTCATAGCAGCAACAGAGTGTGGTACCTTTGAACCACAAGTTCGTTGGTTTGTGGACACTCTTAGATTTAGAGATTTCGAAGAGAACGCGGAATTACTTTACCGACTTCTTCAAAGTCCTCTTCGCGTAACGCTACCAACAAGCACTCTTATCGAACTATATACTATAGCATATTGGCACCGTTTAGGACGGACGAGAATAGCTGGAGAATTAAGAAATCAAGGACAAGACCATCAACAAAATCGAATTCGGAATTCGAGATTAAGAAACCGACAGGACCCTGAACTTGAGTCAAGTTCAAGGGAACGACTTGGAAACTCGAGGATAACAAGTCGAAGGAGGAGAAATTTAAGACAGGATCACAATAGGCCAAGATTAAATACAGTACCAAACTTCAACTTTGACACTGAGGTCCAACGTCGAAACCCCAGCTTAGAGCGACATATCACTCGCAACCAACAAGGAAGAGTGCGTCCAAGCAGTCTCAACATTTTAAGGAGTATTTTAGGAGATCCTGCATCAAGGATTCAAACTTATAATGCAAGAGTATTAATTGAGACTATCCCTTGGGAAGTTCGTGAAGCGATCGACTCTGATCGTGAAAGAGAACGTGCTATACGATTGAGGGCAGTAGAACACTACCGACAAGAACAGCATCAGGGAAATGCACCATCACGAAATTAATCAAAGAGAAACTCGCGCTGGATAAACCCGCGCACACATAGGCTTAAAGCAGCAAGAAATTGCTGGAAACTATATTGTGACGTGTGAACGTCATTAGAGACTAGAAACATACGAGAATTAGGACATTAAAATACAACTACTGCTGTATTCAGCACTTTCAAATACTACCAACGACTGAGAAACACAAACACTCATAGTGAGAGCTCGCATTCCAGTACGACCAACATATTGTAAGAGACTAAAACAATTGTTCAAGAATTCAGATAGGATTGGACTCCAGAAGAGAGTTGCAATCGTTTGCATACCTGCTCGATCCCAAATTTGGAGAGCAGCACCAAATATCACTAGCGAACAGCTACACCGATCAATTTATGACACAACCGAACTCCTTCCAACAAACAAAATCGTGCTTACTTACACTACCAAATTTTTCAAATACAAGACCTTTCCTGAGCTAGACTCATGAAAGTGACCTCGAGAAGAAACTCGGGAAGAATCGAGAAAGAAAAACTCGATTGAAGACTCAAGACACAAGAGCTTGACTTCGCATTTCTACTATAAAAACAAACTTGCAGAAGACTCAAGACATAAGAGCTTGACTTTGCAATCTATGAAGAACAACAATTGACTACGGACAACTTAGGCAAAACATAAATTCAGGAAACTTACCTCAACAATCAAGTTGAGAAGACTTAGCAAACTGAATGTACAAACACAAACCAGACCCAATCAAGATCCGGGAAAGAGATCTTCGACAAAAGAATCGAGAAGTGAAAAAGGAAGAGATAGGAAAAGAGAAACTAGAACAACAACAGCAACAAATTTTAGAAACAATATTAGAGAAGTACGACAAGGAGGATAAAGAAATTCAAGTTGCCGAGTCAAGCAACTCAGCCAACGATAACAAAGAACTAAATAGTGAAGACGCCCCAAAGTTTGAGGCATTTGAAGAAGCCGAATACATAGTACCAAAGTTTTACTCAAATCCAGACTCACCAGAACAACAATTTCACCAACAAAGTCTACAACTTCAAATGGCAATCATCAACCCAGCGACAGCCATAGGGAACATGATTTCCTATCCCATTTTTACTGGTGGAAAAACCGAAGATGCAAACCAGCATCTTAAACAATTTGATCAAATTGTAAAGATGAACAAACAGGAAATGCATCGGGAAATACTTTTCCCATACACACTTAAGGGAAAAGCACTCGATTGGCATAATACACTCGATGATGCTTTGACCCATGATGAAAAGGTCACACAATTCAAGGAGCAATTCCAGACCGGTGGAACTCCAGAAGAACACTATGAGATCATCAAAAACTTCAAGCAAAAATCACGTGAAGGAATTCAAGATTACACTCGACGATTTAAGTTTCATGCAAAGCGCTGCAAGGATTTGATAACAGATAAAGGAAAGAGCTTATCCTATATCCAAGGACTAAAAGAAATCTATAGAAACATGGTAGCAATTGCTGCTGCAACAGAGAATCCAGATGATGAAAGTGTTGATACACTCTCCAAAGAAATCCTCACATTGGAAAAGAGATTCAAGCAATTCACAAAAGCTATACCTTCACAAACCGATGACGGTTCAGATGATGAAGAAGAGGAAGAAATACGCATTAAGACAAAGAAGAAAACACCAAAAGACCAAGACTTGAAGGATATAATCAGGAAAATCTCGCAAACCGAACTCAAAGCAGGAGTGTGGTGTACAAAATGTAAAAATGAGGGACATACATATTTGGAATGCAAGTTACAGCTTCCAAAGTGTCAAATTTGTGAAAGAGAAGGCCATATAGCCAAGAAATGCCGATACAGGAATACAATGGAAGTTTCAAGAATCGAGAATGTTCCTCAACAAGAGCCCAATCCTCAATATCAAGGAAACTGGAATCAAAACGTGCGACCACCACGAAATCAACCTCCAAGATATAACAATTATTATCAACGTGATGATAATTTGTACAATCAAAGACAAAACTATTACCAGCGAGACAATAGCAACTACAATAGAATGCCCCCTCAAGATCAAAGACCAAACAACTATACTGGAAATTATGGAAGAAACTACAATACATATCAGCAACGTGATGGACCTCAGGACAACTATCAACGTCCTCCCCCACGGAATTACAATTATGATCAAGAACCATATCGGAATTATAATCAAAGACCACTCCAGGCTCAAGGTTACAATTACAACCAGCAACCTGCACCGCAGCAAGATAATCGTCCCCGACAACCTTACCAAAATGCAAATCGCGAAAATAACCAAGGAGTAAACAATCAGGCTCCAAGGCCAAGACCACCAGCAGCACGAAATGTTGAGGTGGAAATTGACGACCCACAAACTTTTGAAGAACCAGCAATACGAACTATCACGAGACAACAATCCAAGTATCAGCAACCAGAAAATCTGGAAGAACAAGATTACAATGATGAAGTTGAAGTTATCCCAGAAACCAAATGGAAGAAAAGCAAGAAAATACTTCAAGCAATTCAGGCTGAATTGCAGGAACACGAACCACAGGTCATTCCAGACCATGACAAACCATCCAACGAACCACAAACAACAAGTTTCTCTGAAGAAGAGCACACCTCACTTGCAGAACAAATACTGCAACACGGAATCACATTAACCTTACAACAAATACTACAAATAGCACCATATCTTAAGAGCCAAATACTTAAGATTTGTTGTCCACAAATTCCTGATGCTCGCACTCAAGAAAAGCAATTTCCAACTAAAATTGAGAAAGAGGATAACATAAAAATTCAACCTGGAGATTACGATGATAATGTACCTTGTATTGACCTCAACATAGGCAAGAATCAAATCAATGGAGCACTACTTGATGGAGGCTCGGGTGTGAATATAATCGAGCATGGTATATGTAAAGCAATGGGACTTGGACCCATACAACCTGCTCCCTTCAATGTCCGCATGGCAGACCAACATGTTGTAAGACCAGCTGGCATAATAAGAGATATCACCATTGGAATCAAAGGACACAAGTTCAAGATCAACTTCGTGGTATTAAAAATGCCAATTGAAGAATCCTCTTATGAACTCTTGCTTGGAAGACCCATGGCTAAACAAAGCCAGTTTATGCTCAATATTGGATGGACCATGAAATTGT